>NC_057804.1:162866652-162926254 GCF_018294505.1 Triticum aestivum | reverse complement strand
GCATGCTCTAACTTGGCAGGGTTATGTTCCTCGTATCATGCATATGGTATCTTGCATTGCTATGTCATTTGCTTAGTTTAGACATTCTTTGTGTGAATGCCACCTATTCAGTGTCTAATTACCATATATGTGAATTACGCAATGCCATCTTGTTGCAAGGCATTATAAATGTGAATTATGCAATGCCATGTTGTTTAGCCAAGCGTCATATATGTGAATTATATCATGTCATCCTTTTTTTGTATTTCTCATTGATTTTGTCGACAATGTTTGTATATTCAACTGCTCTTCCTGTGCATCAGCCATTTGAATTGGTGATGGAGAAATCTGGAGTGAAAACAAGGTCTTCAGAGCAGACAATGCTACCTGCTGAAGCAGATATCTTGCTGGTTACAGATAGCTCTTCAGAGGAGGATTCAGAGGCAGATGACCAGTCCTATTACCCCCCTGAGGTGTATGCTCAAACTTGGCAGGGTTATATTACTCATATCATGCATATGTTGTATTGCAATGCTTAGTTTTTAGATCATATACACAATATTGAATGCCATCTCCTTAGTTGACACATCATATATGCGATTGCCCTCTGCTCACTTCCTTAGTATATAAATCATATATTTTAATTATATCATGCCATGATCTTTACATAGATAGCATGTATCTGAATTATGGCATGTCAACCCATTTTCTAAAGACGTAATATAGTTATATCTTCTCATCATGTTTACATAGTCATCATATTTTGAATTATGTCATTCTAACCGTGAATTATATCATGCCATCATGTTTCCATCGACGGCATGTTTGTGATTTATGGCATGCCAACCACTTTAATAGACACATCGTATAGTTATATCATGTCATTTGTTTACATAGTCATCATATTTTGAAGTATGTCATTCTATCCTGTTTAGTTAGCCATCATACATGTGAAATTGTGTCATGATATCCTCTTTAATTAGCCATCATATATGTGAAATTATGTCCTGCTATTCTGTTTGGTTAGACAACATAAATGTGAATTATTTCATGCCTTGTTTTCTTCCCTACTATCCATTGCACCTGTCTATCTTACAATGTTTGTACATTCAATTACTTTTCTTGTTTATTAGCCATTTCAATTGAAGGGGGTGATGACGGTATCTGTGGGAGTAAAAAACACGGTCTTCAGAAAAGATTGTGCCACCTGTCGATGCAGATAGAACCACGGTTGTACTTGCCCAAGAACCAACCCCACCACACATAACCCAGACTCACGCAGATTTTACCCCTACCTAGTTGGACAGAGAACCAGCTACACCCCTTCTAACCCCAACCCCAGCAGATAGTAACCTAGTTCCCATTGACACAGCACCGTCTCCACCACAGAGCACCCAAACACGAGCAGTTAGTAAGGCAACTACAGTGCCCAAAGCACGAGGACCACCACCAAACCCCAAGTCAACGCTTAAAGCAGAAGAAGAATTGTTCTTAGGTCAGGTTCCGTAGCTATGGTTCATACTACTTTGCTCTTGCATCACTGTATTTACTCATACCAACTAATTTCAAATTTGAAGGAGGCAATTGAAACTCCAATGACGCAACAGGTATGTTTTAAACCTGTTTCTTTAATGTGTTTGCTGTTGTAACTTGCTCTATGTTGATTTCAGTTTGAATTGAATAAACAGTTATGTTCCCATGCACATTACAAGTGGTGTTATTGATGTGTAGTTTCCCACACTTATATTCTGTCTATGCTGCTTTGTCTTAAATAGATATGATTCGAACTGTATCTATCTTGATTTGGCAACATAAACTAGAATGATATAGACCATACAGTGACCACACTACATAGATATGTGTTTGTTTCATGTTGTTATCCTCTCCACCTTACTACTGAACTAGTTTACCAAAATGAGTTTCGTATACTACATTGTAAAGTTGTGGTGTGTTTGTTTGTTTCTCTTTTGGAATGCGGACAAAATATTGGAGAAGAGTACCCCGTTATGCAAAGGTAAAGGAAGTAATGCAGATAAGGTTCAAGATAGTGAGACATCCCTGTTGGTCTCCAAGAAAGCTGATAAAAACTATATTGAAGACACTGAGACAACCCCAAAGTCATGTCTTGATGTAGTGTTTGAGTTACTGGCTACTACTGCTGGCACCAGCTCTTCGAACTGGCTGCCTGAATCATTTCAGCTTCTTGGGTCTCAACTTCAAGTTGAAAGACATCGATCAGATGTTATGCGACGGGAAGGCGAAGGACTGAGGAAGTCCCTGCAAAATTCAGATGCATTCTTTCTGGTGCAACAGCAAGTGCTGGAGGATTTATGCGCCAAACAAGGGAAAGTTAATAAGCTTGCTAAGCATCTTGCCAGCATTATGGGCACCCAGGATATTGTTTCTTGAGCTCTTCTGAAGTGGTTTCAGTTCTGGACTTGTTTTGCTGCGGCGTTTATATGCTACTTTGTTCCCTATATTTGCACTGGTGGCGAACTTTGATGCCCAGTGGATGTAATATGGGTAATAGCCATGATAGCATAGCGTAAGTTGCTTGCTTATTTATTTCCTTATTGTCTTGTTTATTAGTTTGCTTGTAGTTAGTGCAATTCTTTTTCCACGGTTCGCTAGTGGCAGCAATAACCTATTTTTTAACTAGGCCACAAGGACCATGGGCTACATATTTCCTGTATTGACCATGGGCCTCCAATGGGCCACAGAAACAATGGGCCTTCTAAGGGCCGTAGAAACAATGGGCCTTCTACGGGGCGTGGAAACAATGGGCCTTCTACGGGTCGTAGACACAATGGGCCTTCTACGGGCCGTCTCATCAATGGGCCTTCTACGGGCCGTATGATCGGTTGGCCAAACATGGGCCAATAACAGACCGCATTATGGCCGTAAACGGGCTAGAGTGGGAATCGTCCGTTCATGGGACGACCATAACGGGTTGTCGTCAATCGGCCGTATTTGATGGCGCTATGAAAATGACCCAACGTATTAATGGGCCACAAACGGTCCGACTGTAACCACGGGCTGAATTTGGCCCACAAGCAGAAAATGACAGTAACGGGCCGTAAGTAAACGAATGCTGGAAATGAGCTCAAGAATAATGAGACCTGAGAAGGCTAAAAGATATGATGGGCTGGAAACGGCCCAATGGAATAATGGGCCGTTAATGGGTATAAATTGATACACTATTCATTACGGCCAGTTTCACCATGTGTTGTTAATGGGTATAAAGTGATACACTGTTCATTATGGGCCAGTTTCACCCGGGGCCGTTAATGGGCCAAGAGTTGCAAAGGGCCTTATACGGGTCGAAAGACGTCATGGGCCATACATGGGCCGGAAGTTAAAACGGGCTGGAATTATATTGGACGGCCCAGATGACGCTATCGGGCCTAATTCGGATAGGTCGTAATGGGCCCTGGATTAGCAGGCTGTAAATGGGCTATATGCGAACATGCTGTTAATAGGCTTTCCATTGGTCGGCCCGCCACCTTTTGACCAAGTCAAACGGTTTGGCCTTTTCATAGGAATGGGCCTCTGTTGGGCCGTGCCACATGTCGACGTATAATAGGTTCCTTCGGTCCAATGAGTGGATGACATCTGTCCCAGCGATGAGCTGGCACGTGTTTCCTCCAGCCAATGATGATTTTACACGTGGAAATCCCCATTGGTTGGGGATATTAACGGGTTATCAGATCCAAAATCGGACCCGATAGCTTAACGGCATTCCGTTACGGTGGATTCCACGTGTCGGTCACCCTTGACGAAAGCACTTCTATGACGCGCGATTTATGGTCATGGAAGTGGACACTTTTGTGCTAATAATTTTAGTAATGTCATGGAACACCTCTACGACAGCACAGGTATGACTATCTTGATTCTGTCATAAAGTTGTCATGGATGTACATGCATGACAGAAAACGTGACCTACTGTGACAAACACGTATCATCACGAAAGTGTATTTTTTTTGTAGTGCTACAATTGATCCCCTATACTTGTGGGTTATCAAGACCTCTTTCTGGCGCCATTGCAGGGGAGCAATAGCGTGGGGTGAATATTCTCGTGTGTGCTTTTTTGCTTTATCACTAAGTAGTTTTTATTTCCTGTTCTAAGTTGTTCTCTATCTTTAGTTATGGATATGGAACACGAAACACCAAAAAATTAGTTGTACTTGCTACTCATGGAGATGGGGAACCTCCTAAAACCCACGATGCTCGTTATGTAAAAGATATTATGCACTACTTTGATAATCCTGAGAAAACCCCATTTCAACTATATAATGGGAGTAACGTTGGATCAACGTGAATACTTTAGGTATTATCGCTTGACACAAAAAGGGAAACTTTTATGGGATCAAATTTACATGTTGCATTGGTATGCTCGAGATTTATGCTTGAGATATGATTTTACTTGTTGCTCTAGGATGAATGCTCCACACCTCCCCTTTTCATGTGAATTTAATGATAATGAAACCTTGGCTTCTTATGCTAGAGGTATATATGATTATTATGATGCGGAACGAATAGAAGAATTTGTTGATTTTAAGGGTGCTTATGAAATTGAATCTTTGTTTGAAAAGTTTGAAGCTTTTGATGATGATGTTTATAGGCCTGAAAAATTTGCCATCCTTAAATATTGCTATGATAATTATAAATTCAATGCCGATATGCATTTATTGAGAAAGTCTCCGCTGTCCAAGAAGAGACTAATATTTTGCAGGAGTCTATGGAAGAAGGAATTGATGAGACTACGAGCTCATTGGATGAAAAAGATGATGAGGAGAGCAAAGAACAAGTGTAGGAAGAACGGATTAGCTACCCGTGCCTACCTTCTAATGAGAGTAACCCTCCAACTCATACATTATTTAATGCCCCTTCATTCTTACCGAAGGATGAATGCTATGATAATTGCTATGATCTCGCTGATTCATTTGAAATATACATTTTTGATGAACTTGATGCTTGTTATGCTTGTGGCCAAGATGCCAATATAAATTATGCTTATGGAGATGAACTTGCCATATTTCTTTAATGCTAAGAATGAAATGATATTGCACCCACACATGATAGTCCTATTATCTTTTTGAATTCTCCAAACTACACTATATCGGAGAAGTTTGCTCTTATTAAGGATTATGTTGATGGGTTGCATTTTACCGTTGCACATGATGATTCTGATGAATGTAATATGCATGTGCTTGCTGCTCCTACTTGCCATTATTATGAGAGAGGAACTACATCTCCGCCTCTTTATGTTTCCAACACAATAAAATTGCAAGAAACTGCTTATGCTATGTATTGGCCTTTACTCGATGTTCATGAATTGTTCTTGTATGACATCTTGATGCATAGGAAGAGATTTAGACTTCTTCATTGCTTGATATATGTTTCTTTGTGCTCACTACTAAATGCCAAATCATTGTTAATTAAAATTGGCTTTGTTATACCTTGGGATCCGGGTGGATCCATTACTTGAGCATTTTATGCCTAGGTTAATGGCTTTAAAGAAAGCGCTGCCAGGGAGACAACCCAGAAGTTTTAGAGAGTCATTTATTTCTATTGAGTTCTTTTATAAAGTTTAAAAACAAAAAAAATATAGAGGGGAAACTTAAAACTTCATTAAAAGAAAAGTGAAAGTGAGAGGGGCGAGCATTGTGAAAGTGGGAGCTAGCCTTGAACTTTGTTCATGCCCATGGAAACTTTGTGAAACTCAAATTACAGAAGCTTTTCAATAAAAATAATTATCTCCTTGTACAATTCCATTGTATTATAAAAATAATGTGCCAAGATTTTCCTTTAGGATGATTGGATTTCTTGTTGGTCTGTGCGGTGCAAAACAGAAATTTTGGCTGTAGTGCTCGATTTTACATTTTTTTACTAGAACATCAAACAGTTCTGAAACTTTTTGCACTGTCTTTCTATACAAAAATTTTATTTTTCCTAATTTTCTCAGAATTTTTAGAGTTACAGAAATATGGTGTATGTTCAAATCTTTACAGACTGTCCTATTTTCACAGATTGTTGTTATAGCTTCGTTATTTGCGTATGCTTGAATTCTTGTTGAAGCTTCCTTGACTTGGGGCCATAGAATTGTGATAGCTAATGTTTTTTATAATTATACAATAATGTTGCAGCAATACATGACGGGATTTCATTGCCATTTTCACTAATCCCGCCACTAAAAGTTCGTTTAAGTTTTCTGTTGATGAAGTGTTCGAAGATCGAGGAGGTCTCGATATGAGGAGAAGGAGGAGAGGCAAGAGCTCAAGCTTGGGGATGCCCAAGGCACCCAAAGTAAATATTCAAGTAGACTCAAGCGTCTAAGCTTGGGGATGCCCCGGAAGGCATCCCATCTTTCTTCAACAAGTATCGGTATGTTTTCGGATTCGTTTCGTTCATGTGATATGTGCAAATCTTGGAGCGACTTTTGCTTTTACTTTTCATTTTTCTTTCATGCACCATGCTGGTATGAGATAGTCCATGGTTTATTTATAGAATTCTCATTGCACTTCACTTATATCTTTTGAGTATGGCTTTATAGAGTGATTCATGTGCTTCACTTATATCATTTGAAGTGTGGATTGCCTGTTTCTCTTCACATAGAAAACCGATGTTCGTAGAATTCTCTTTTGCTTCACTTATATTTTTTAGAGCATGATATTTTGTAGAAAGAATTAAACTCCCATGCTTCACTTATATCTATTTAGAGAGTCAACAGGAATTGATCAATTGCATGGTTAGTCATAAAATCCTACATAAAACTTATGGATCACTTAATATCATATGTTTGATTCCTTGCAACAGTTTTGCGATATAGAGATGATAAATATGTGGGAAGTACTAGTAAATGGTTGTGGTTAAGTATGAATATTGGTGTTAAGGTTTTTGATTCCCTAAGCATGCATGTATAGTCTCTCGTTATGCTATGAAAGTTGGAGTGCAATTTATCCTTGATTGCCTTCCTTATGGGTGGCGGTCGGGAACGAGCGATGGTCTTTTCCTACCAATCTATCCCCATAGGGGCATGCGTAGTAGTACTTTGCTTCGAGGGCTAATAAACTTTTGCAATAAGTATATGAGTTCTTTATGACTAATGTGAGTCCATGGATTATGCGCACTCTTAGCTTTCCGCAATTTGCTAGCCTCTACGGTACCGTGCATTGCCCTTTGTCACCTCGAGACGTGGTGCAAACTTCGCCGGTGCATCCAAACCCCGTGATATGATACGCTCTATCAGACATAAGCCTTATTATATCTTACTCAAAACAATCACCATACCTACCTATTATGGCTTTTCCATGGCCATTCCAAGGTATATTGCCATGCAACTTCCACCGCTTCCATTTAATGACTTGAGCATTCATTGTCATATTTCTTTGCATGATCATATAGCTAAAATTGTAGTTGTGGCTCAGCCATCGTGCATCATTTTTATACATGTTACGCTAGATTATCTGTCAGAGGCGTTCATATAGAGTCATATTTTGTTATAGGTATCGAGTTGTAATTTTTATTTTTGTTGAGTTATAAGTAAGTAGAAGTGTGATGATCATCATTTTTAGAGCAGTGCCCCAGTGAGGAAAGGATGATGGAGACTATGATTCCCCCACAAGTCGGGATGAGACTCCGGACATTGAGAAAAAAATAAAAAAATAAAGAGAGAAGGGGCATTGTTAGTATCCTTTACCACACTTGTGCTTCAAAGTAGCACCATGATTTTCATATGGAGAGTCTCCTATGTTGTCACTTTCATATACTAGTGGGAATATTTCATTATAGGATTAGATTCATGCCCACTTACACTACTAGGGAAAAGCCTAGCAGCAGCGCGGGTTTTAGGCCTATCAGTAGCGCAGGCAGGAGCGCTACTGATACGGCGCTACAACTAAAGCTTAGAAGTAGCGTGCCTAGACCCACGCTACTGCTAAATTGACTTAGTAGTAGTGCGTCTCCAGAGGAGCACTAATGGTAATTAGTAGTAGCTCTTCTCCTTGCCCGCGCTACTACTATTATTTAGTATTTTATTTATTTTTTATTTCATGTTGTATTCATACACCTTTACACAAGAACAGGAATTTAGAGATTGTTTTTACATCATAATGAGTTATTACATCACGGGGTGAAAGAACCGTGGACTAGTTTCAAGTGGATGTCCATCCACTTGTAACTAATCCGCGGTTCTTTCACCCAATGATATAATATCATCATCATCATCATCATCATATCATTAACAACTTATCATCATAATACATTATTGTCATATAACACCTCCTCAAGATCATCGTTTTCATCAATGACATCACATAGCAAATTGGTCACTAGTCGTAATCACAAGTACTCCTCATTATCAACTTTAACACATTACCACATAATAAACATATTGTACCTCATAGGACCTACTACATTCGATTAAGACCTACTACATTTTCTAAGGTAAAATAGCAAAAAACAAGATAGCCCCTGACTCTCCATTATGGAGAATGGAGATTATCCTGTCTCCAATTCTTGCCTTTCGCTGAATGTTACTTCAAAGAACCTCCTTGCGAATGTCCAAACATTGTTTCCATTCTTTGATGAACATGTGTTCACCGGTTTTAGAAATCCAATATGCACAGGTGAGCTCCCTAGATTTACATGGCATTATGTTCAGAACTGTAAGGCGACCATTCAGATACATCAGATGAGGCACACAATCCATCGGGAGTTTCTGTTGAAAAACATAGTAATAACTTTGTAGTTAGCAATGATGTACTAGTTTTAGAAGTATGCAAAAGATGCACGGATGTCGTAATAGTAAAAAATCTTACCAAGGTATCTCCAGAGAAGTTACCATGGTTCAACACGTGCACTAGTGGAACATATTCACCATAATTTGGAGGAGTTTGATAACAGTTATTGTAATCCTCAAGAAGAGTACAAAATGCGATCAGATGATTTTTCTCCTTATAAGTTAATTTGGAGCCATCGGTGTAGTGGGTTTTGTCTACCATCTTCCGCACAGTCTTTGAAGAATCAAAATAAGCTATCAATGGAAATAAGTTGTCAACTATTTTGAAATAAACAATATAAATTAGTTAATAACTATGTTTGAGAAACTCACATAGCGGTACAATCGGAAGCGTATCAATAAGGACCCAAATGTCCATATTGTCTTGCTCGATGTCAGGATCACCAAGATCCATGGTGACAATCATACCCTCATAAAATCCATACATTTTTCAAAGTGCTTCCCAATTTTGGCAACCAAAATGGGTTACGCTCTGAGCATTACACAGATTTACTTCAAAATCCATATCATGATGGGTCCTTAGGTGTATTTTCTTTGTTTCAAAATTTTCATGTTCTTCAAAACCCATCCTCTCCAAGACATAGCATCTTGCATGGCATGGGATAAGCTAGTCGAATTGTAAACGATGAAAATTAGACGTGGAAATAGTTGAAGTCATGCTTAATTACGAAAAAAACACTTGTCGTTGTTGTGTACCGTTTCAACATCGAAGGTCTCCTCGAGCTTAATGCTGAAACCCCGACCTTCGTCCAGCTCAACGAACCTGTCACACATACCTCGATCGTCGTGGCACCAGCTGCACTCCCCCGGGAGACTGTTGTCGTCCGAGTATGACATTTCCTACGTTCATAATTCAAAGATTAAACTTGTACAATTAAATATATGTACTAAAAAAGCTAAATTAGATCATTATTTTTCGAGAAAATCCAGGCCACTCGATATTTCCTACATATTCTAGCACAAGTCATGCCAGAATTCACGAAACAATCCGGCATTACCTTTGCTAAAAAAGGACATATCGAGCGCCTAAAATTTGCTGGGACAGAAATTAATCAACACTCCGGCAAAACATAGGCCACTCGGAGGTATAAACTGAACATGAACGGCCACTTGGGCAACCACATATCCTATTTGAGCAACACAAGATATACATAGAAATTTGGTTGGTCTCACCTCGATGTCGGAGGGGGTCGGTGACGGGGACGATGGCGGGGATGATGGAGGGGCTCCTTGATTTCTGCAAAAGCAAAAACCGTATAGTTATCACCAATACATCCCGAATAATTGCTTAAACTAAAAAAATAACAACAAATAGGACATGTTCAACTAGTTTTATTAATTCAGCTAGTTCTTACTAAATATAAACTTACTATAAATAGAAAAAAACTAGTTCTTTCTTAAAATAGAGTAGTTCAACTAGTTATATTAATTATCTTACTAAAAATACATTAGTTCTATTAATTCAACTAGTTCAACTAGTTTATTAATTTACTTACTAAACTAGTTCAACTACAACTACTATTAATCATACTGCCCTAGTTAACTAGTACCATCACTACTACTAATTAACATCTACTACTACTAAAAATCATTATCTATGAACCCTAAATTAACATCTACTACTACTAAACAACATCTAGTACTAACTAAGCAGAGAGAAAGGGGGTGGGGGCGACGGAGAAGTAGGGGCGGCGAGGGAGGGATCAGGATCGGGAGGCGGCGGTGTTGGGTGGGCTCGGGTGGCGGTGGTGAGATCAAAGACGGTGGGAGGAGGGCTGCTGGCGAAGCAGGGAGGAGGGGCAGCCACATGCGGAGGGAGGAGGGCGTGGTGCAAGGAGGAGGGATGAGGGACGGAAGGAGGGGAGTACCTCAGCGGCGGACGGACGAAGGCGGCGGTGGCGGCGAAGCACGAGGATGGTTATCGGCGCACGGGCGAGAGTGACTGAGAGGGGGAGAGTGTGAGTGAGAGAGAAGGGCCGGTCGCGCGCGTGGGGACAAGGTAGGGTTAGTTGTAGCGCATTTGCCAAAACGCGCTACGGCTAATCTGAATAGC
This sequence comes from Triticum aestivum, assembly GCF_018294505.1. Taxonomy (NCBI): domain Eukaryota; kingdom Viridiplantae; phylum Streptophyta; class Magnoliopsida; order Poales; family Poaceae; genus Triticum; species Triticum aestivum. The sequence continues at coordinate 162,915,422 of NC_057804.1, read as the reverse complement.
AGTAGCGCTGTGCATTGCTGTGCACTACTGCTAAGTTGGACTACCAATAGCGCTTTGCAGCTAAAAGCGGTACTGCTAAGTGTAAGTATACAAAAATACGTCAATGCAAAAATACATTGGCCATCAATGATCTTTTTGTGTACAATCTGAATTGTCAATATGAGTCCTCTCCGGTAGGAACCGGAGAGGACTCATATTGCAGCCACAAATTCTACACGTAGAGTTCAGTGAAGACCAACTGGTTGTGATAGTTTCAGAAGTAACATATTTAAGGTGGTAAACACCCTGTTCGCGGAGCGAGGTGGGACTAAACTTGTGGGCTAATCTTAGCAGTAGCGATTTTCTTAAAAGCGTGCTGCTACTAACTTCTATATCAGTAGTGCAGTTCAATATAGGGCGCTACTGCTATAACTAGCTGGATGGCGAGGTCATGGCAATTAGAGCAGTAGCGTAGTTTGGTGCGCATGCGCTACTGCTATTTTCCTTTCAGCAGCGCGTTTTGCTCTCACGCACTGCTGCTAAATAGCAGTAGCGTCGTTTTTTGAGGAGCGCTGCTGGTAAGATTCCGTGTATAGGCTTTTCCCTAGTAGTGTTAGTTTCCATATGGAACTTTCATACACTTATAGCACTTAGTGCATTCGTTGCATGGCAATCCCTACTCCTCATGTTGATATCAATTGATGGGCATCTCCATAGCCCGTTGGTTATCTGCGTCGATGTGAGACTTTCTTACTTTTTGTTTTCTTTATATTTACCCCTATCATCATACTCTATTCCACCCATAGTGCTATTTCCATGGCTTGCGCTCATGTATTGCATAAGGGTTGAAAAAGCTGAAGCGCGTTAAAAAGTATGAACCAATTGCTCGTCTTGTCATTGGGGTTGTACGTGATTTATACTTTGTGTTAAGAAGACAGAGCATGACAAGACTATATGATTTTGTAGGGATAACTTTCTTTAGCGTTGGTATTTTGAAAGACATGATTGTTTGTTGGGATGCTTGAGTATTGATGTCTTTATGTAAAATTATAGACTATTGCTTTGAATCACTTATGTCTTAATATTCATGCCATGACTAGACATATGATCAAGTTTATGTTAGGTAGCATTCCACATCAAAAATTATCCTTTTTATCATTTACCTACTTGAGAATGAGCAGGAATTAAGCTTGGGGATGAAATTACGTATCCGCCGTATCTATAATTTTTGATTGTTTCATGCCAATATTATACAAGTTTTACATACTTTTGGCAACTTTTTATATGATTTATTTGGACTAACTTACTTATCCAGTGCCAATGCCAGTTCATGTTTGTTGCCTGTTTTTGTATCACAGAAAATCCATATCAAACAAAGACCAAATGTGATGTAACTCCACGGAGAATTATTTTGGAATATTTGTGATTTTTGGGAGTTGGAATCACCGCAAACGGAGGCCCACACGGACCACGATACACCAGGGCGCGCCCAAGGCCCTTGGCGCGTGGTGGTGGGTTGTGCTCACCTCTTACATCGGTTGGAGCTCTACTTCGGGCACAAGGAAGCTTATATCTGGAAAAAAATCATGTAAAAAGATCAGCGCAATCGGAGTTACGGATCTCCGGGAATATAAGAAACGGTTTTCGGCCAGATCTCGGAAACATGAAACATAAGAGGACAGAGAGACATCCAATCTCGGAGGGGCTCTCGCCCCTCCACAGCCTTGGAGTCCATGGAACAGAGGGGGGAACCCTCCTCCCAACTAGGAGGGAGGCCAAGGAAGAAGAACGAGGGGGGCTCTCTCCCTCTCTCTCTCGGTGGCGCCGGAACGCCGCCAGGGCTAGGATCGTGATGGCGATCTACATCAACAACCTTGCTACCGTCAACACCAACTTTCTCCCCCTTTATGCAGCGGTGTAACACCTCCCCCCCTCCCCCGCGCTGTAATCTCTACTTAAACATGGTGCTCAACTCCATATATTATTTCCCAATGATCTATGGTTATCCTATGATGTTTGAGTAGATCCGTTTTGTCCTATGGGTAATCGTGATCTTGGTTGGTATGATTGTATATTTTATTTATGGTGTTGTCCGACGGTGCCCTCCATTCTCGCGCAAATGTGAGGGGGCCCCGCTGTAGGGTGTTACAATATGTTCATGGTTTGCTTGCGGTGGGTTGCGAGAGTGACAGAAACTTAAACCCGAGTAGGTGAGGTATGGCGTATGGGAGTAAAGAGGACTTTATACTTAATGCTATGGCTGGGTTTCACGACCTTAATGATCTTTAGTAGTTGCGGATGCTTGCTAGAGTTCCAATCATAAGTGAATATGATCCAAGTAGAGAAAGTATGTTAGCTCATGCCTCTCCCTCATATAAAATTACAAGAATGATTACCGGTACTTGTTATCGATTGCCTAGGGACAAATGACTTTCTTGTTGACAAAAGCTATCTACATTTACCTTGCAATTTATTCTTAGTTTTATTCTCGCAAAGTACTCATAGTTTTATTCTCGCAAAATAGGTTCATACTTATTTTAGGTAAAGCAAACTTCAAGCGTGCGTAGAGCTATACCGGTGGTCGATAGAACTGAGGGAATATTTGTTCTACCTTTATACTTATCGAAAGAGGCTACAATTGATCCCCTATACTTGTGGGTTATCAACGGTTTCCCTTTGTACCAACACTTTCCATGGAATTTATTATTTGACAACATAAAGTAAATTCATTTTTCATTTTGGGACTGGGCATCCCTAATACCTTTACCTTACTCTCGTGCAATGACAAGTGAATAAACACTCATCGTGAGAATAACATATCTAGCATGGAAATATATTATCCACCCTCTACCGCTTCATGAGCAGTATGAGCACACAAAAGAGAAATTTATTTTGAAAATTATAGATGGCACATGCAAATTTTCTTAGAACGGCATGGAAATACGGCATATAGGTAGGTATGGTGGACTCATGTGGAACAACTGGTTTAAAGGATTTTGGATGCACAAGTAGGGATCATACTTAGTGCAAAATGAAGGTTAGAAAAGATTGAGAAGCGACCAACCAAGAAATGAATAATCTCATAAGTGACCATTAAGCATAATTAACACCGAATAATGCACCACAAGTAGGATGTTATTTCATTGCATAACTATTGACTCTCGTGCTTGCAAAGGGAATCACAAACTTAACACCAATATTCTTACTAAAGCATGATTACTCATCAACATGACTCACATATCACATCATCATATCTCAAAACTATTACAAGGAATCAAGTTAACTTTGTCCAATGATCTTCATTAAAAAATTTATTATATCCTTCTTGGATATCTATCACTTTGGAACTAATTTTCATATGTTGCTTTTGATAAGCTCAAACAAATATAAGTGAAGATCATGAGCATAATATTTCTTTCTCTCAAATTAATTTAAGTGATGCAAGAGAGAATTTCTTCAAAATTTTACTAACTCTCAAATAAATCTAAGTGAAGCAAGAGAGAATTTCTTAAAAACACGAAAGCACACCGTGCTCAAAAAGATATATATATATAAGTGAAGCACTAGAGAAATTCCATAGCTCATAAAGATGTAAGTGAAGCATATAGAGAGCAATTCTAACAAGTCATGGCATAATTTTGGCTCTCTCAAATAGGTGTGTCCAGAAAGGATTCATGACTTAGAACAAACGGCAAAACAAGAAGACTCAAATCAAACAATACGCTCCATGCAAAACTCGTAGTATGTGACGAATAAAAATATAGCTTCGAGTAAAATACCGATGGTCGTTAGAAGAAAGAGGGGATGCCACTCGGGGCATCCCCAAGCTTAGTTGCTTGCTTCTCTTTGGATAATAGCTTGGGATGGCATGGGCATCCCCAAGCTTAGGCTCTTCTTACTCTTTATTCCTTCATCCATCGTAGCATCACCCAAAACATGAAGACTTCAATCACACAAAACTCAACAAAACCTTCGTGAGATCCGTTAGTATAAGAAAGCAAATCACTACTATAAGTACTGTAGCAAACTAATTCATATTTTATTCTTGCATTATATCTACTGTATTCTAACTTTTCTATGGAAAAGCTCATCAAATAAAACCATAGAATCGTCAAAACAAGCACACAACGCGAAGAAAACAGAATCTGTCAAAAACAGAACAGTCTGTAGCAATCTCGATATTTCGAATACCTCTGAAACTCCAAAAATTCTGAAACATTAGGACGACCTGAGAAATTTGTATATTAATCTTCTGAAAAGAGAATTGGTGTATTAGCACGCTCCCGTTAATGATGAAAATTATTTTTGTGAGCCCAAAAGTTTCTGTTTTTCAGCAAGATCAAACAACTATCACCCAAGAAGATCCTAAAGGCATTGCTTGGCACAAACACTAATTTAAACCACGAAAACACTTCTACCAGAGGCATAATTGGGTATTTTATTGAAAACAGCAAGAAAATCAAAAAACAAAAAGATACAAGTTGGGTTGCCTCCCAACAAGCGTTATCGTTTTACGCCCCTAGCTAGGCATAAGATTTCAATGATGCTTACATGAAAGATAACAATTGAAACACAAAGAGAGCATCATGAAACATGTCACAAACACATTTAAGTCTAACATACTTCCTATGCATAGGAATTTTATAGTAAAACAAATTGTCAAGACAAAAAATATCTAGCATATGCAAAGGAGAGGAATAAAACATTGACAATCTCAACATAACGAGAGGAAATTTAATAACATGAAAATTTCTACAACCATATTTTCCTCTCTCATAATAATTATAAGTAGGATCAAATTCAACAATATAGCTATCACATAACATTTTCTTTTCATGATCCACATGCATACAAAGTTGACACTCTTCCAAAATAGTGGGATTATCATCAAATAAAGTCATGACCTCTCCAAGCCCGCTTTTATCAAAAAAATCATAAGAATGAACACTATCCTAATATGTGGGATTATTTTTAGCTAAAGTTGACACTCTTCAAAACACACTTTTAATATTATTGCAATAATATTCATCATGAGATTTAAATAAATTTTCAAGATCATAAGAATCATTATCACCCCAATCATTATTGGTTTGCATATCTGAGTGCCGGTGATCTTCTTCGTGAAGAAGTTAAATCTGATATGGAGCAGAGGTAATAGTCTACTCTCAGTTATTGTAAATAAACTCTTACGTTGTAATCATTGTCTTGATAACCTTTAAGTGCCAACCTCTTTCAGTTAGTACAATGATAAAGGATCTCATGCATGAAGGAAACCTTGTGCCTTTTGAGATCATTGTCATGCTAATTAGTAAAAAAACATGCTTGTGATTGGAAAAATGATAAGTTTCTAATTGATGGATTTCCGCAAAATGAAGATAACCGCCAATCATATGAGAGTATTTAAGAATGATTATATGTACCTCTGATAGTGCCAAAAGAGGATCAATAACTTGTTGTGTGCTTCACACATGTGCATTTGTTTAACAGATTAATGCTGGCCATGAGTTTGTACTATTGATTGATGGCTTAAGGGAAGAGACAGTGGCATATTCTTCATTGGAATCAGGTTTGTGCTTTTGATTAATTAGACCGAACTAGCCTTGTTTGATTGCACGTCACTCAATTTGATTGTCTTCGGGGAATAGATGATGACACATGCATGGACACCATTCAGTGGCAGTTTAATGTTTTTCAGGAATGAATTCCACCCAATATTTAGCACTATGAGAAAAGTAGGGAAATGCTCGCCCTCTGCAAAACGTATTGGTTCCTCTCATGATCTCACCCCCAAAAAACAAAGCAGAAGAGTAGGGAACTCCTCCCTCGCACTCGTCGGCTCCAAGGAGACATGTCGCCACGTATGGAGGAGAGGAGCAGGGAGTTTCGCCGCCCCGTAAGGTTATCTACGTGCCACTAATATCCATTGTTGCATCTTGTAATTATTAATTTGGAATAAATCATGTAGTCGACATTTATATATGTTTTACTCTGTCTTTTTTGTAGGCAAACCCAGGCTACAACATTTGGAAATTATAACCAGTGAGTTGCTTGGTTACTTTTAGACCTACTACTTCAGACTTGTACTCAATTGGTAGTCATGTACATTGTTCTGACATAAATGTCACCACGTCTATGTGCAAGTTAGAAGGAACTGACCATCTAAAAAGATGTCTAAATAGTGTGGTACATGCTTCAGTACTACGAGGTGGAGTGGCAAATGCATCATTCCAATGCAGTGGCCAGGGGTGATCCTCCTTTTCCAAAAAAAGATGGAATAGCAAGTATACATCAAAAGAAATCGTTAGTGTTTTGATGATTTAATTTGGTGTGTCATGAGCTAATTAAGCCGTGTGGATTTGCTAATGTGACCATTTTGGCATGGAGAGTCCCGTCCTGCTGCATTTTGTACTAAATTTCTTATGATTGTACACAAATCATATTAAACTTGTAGTGCCTGCATGCACATTGATACTCATATTTGACGGTAATAAAAGTTTCATCTTGAGATTTAATTATGTGATTTATGATGCTCAGCCATATGCACAATGAGAACATTATATCCTTCTTACTAAGCTATGTCTTTTTAAGTTTAAAATTTATTTGGTGTATGAGAAATGCAATCATAGTCCTGTCATAAACTTGTTTGAGGATAGCAAAAGGCTGGCCTTTTGCGGGACAGAGAAAGACCAGCTTATTTTATTTTAACACAACATAGCAAGCTCCATAAATATCAGTTAGTACATGGCAGAATGCAGACTATGTTCATTTGTCAACATTTATACTTTCCATTGCATAGTTGAAGCACGCATATGAGCATCCCAGTTATGATGTATAGTTCACAATGTTGATTTCGTAGTAGTTAAAAACATAGTTGATGTATATGTAAAAAGTTGTGCCTCATTGAATTCAGATACTTGATTTTTCTGACTTTGCATATCGACAATTCAAAACAATGCACGGCACACATGTTAGTAAAATAGAACAGTATTAGAAGATTAGCGAAGTTTGTGGCTTTGAAATAGTGGTGACACATAACTACTTATAATCATGGTGTATATTCTAGGATTAGAAAATTCTCTAAATTAGTTTTGATGTTTTTTCTTTCTCTTTTGGTTGTGAGTATAAAATTTCAGGCTTTCTCTTCTTGGAACACATAGTTCTCTTGATAAAGGAGAAAGAGTAAGTTATGTCAACACCATGATCACCATTGAATAAAAGTTTACAATTAATCTGATGTTCCCCTTGTAATAAACTTGATCATAATATGTATTTATTTTTTTGCGGGAATGTATTTGTAATTTTTCTCACACAGGTTTGTTCAGATATATAATTGACTGTTCCCAACAGTACACTATTTTTGTTTCAGGAAGAGATTTTCTGTGAATAACATAAGTGCCTTAGAAGAAAAGAGAAAGGTAAGTTCCCATTGCATGTATTAATTAGCTTATTGAATTCTCTACCCAAGAAGAAATAAATTTAATCGCATGTGTATTGATGGATACCAACACAGGCTGCCAGTGGGCACTAGCCAAGATGGGACGATCAGACGGGTTGTATGTTCACCGAACTCTAGCTTTTAGTGAGTTGCATGGTGTATGGATGGTTAATTTGGTGATTTATGCATGCTTTTAGAATGATTTGGTTGTATAGGCAGATTTATGTATAAGCTTCAGTTTATGTTGGAGCACTACTCTTTGCACTCGTGGTTTACATTATCATGCACTTTTGGGTGGATTCGTATAGTAAGTGAATGAGGCATCTGAGCTAGGAAGCTCATGCTCTCGTGTTCCTTGAAATGCATTTAAGAGCAACTCAGTGTTGATTTACATTTGTAGTTATTCCCAATGTTGTGTTTGATCATTTTATTATAGCGGTGAATTTAATCTGGAAGCTAATTGAAATATTTTAGTTAAGCAGGCCTTTGTTTCAGTTCGATTTTCTCGTATATACACAATATGTTTTCCTTCACATTTCTTGCAAACACACAAATGTTATCTCTCTTGCCAGCGAATATTAAGAGAGAACAGTATTGTTGTTGCACTACATGCATCTTGTAAATAAGAAATTTAATAAGACATCTCTCGTGACAGGTGAGACACATTCCATTTTAAAATCAGGTAAACTAAACAGTATCATATTTTGCGAAATGATAGACTTTTGAAGCAAAAATGATGGTAGAGCAAGCGAGTGAAGTGAGGAAGTATAGGGCATATGAGATGTTCGAGGAGCTGAAATTGGTATCTCAAGCTCATGCCCGGTGTCGGTGTCAAAACCGGCGGATCTCGGGTAGGGGGTCTCGATCTGTGCGTCTTATGCTGATGGTAACAGGAAGCAAGGGACACAATGTTTACCCAGGTTCGGGCCCTCTCGATGGACGTAAAACCCTACTTCCTTCTTGATTGATATTGATGATATGAGTAGTACAAGACTAGATCTACCACGAGATCGTAGAGGCTAAACCCTAGAAGCTAGCCTATGATGATTATGATTGTGATCGTGATCGGCCTTCTAAGGACCAACCTCTCCAGTTTATACAGACACCGGAGAGGGCTAGGGTTTACATGGAGTCGGTTACAAGGAAGGAAATATAATAGCCGGATTGCCAAGCTTGTCTTCCACGCGAAGGAGAGTCCCATCCGGACACGGGACAGAGTCTTGAGCCTTGTATCTTCACGCTCCAATAGTCCAGACAAAGTGTATAGTCCGGCTGTCCGGATACACCCTAATCCAGGACTCCCTCAGTAGCCCCTGAACCAGGCTTCAATGACGATGAGTCCGGCGCGCAGTCTTGTCTTCGGCATTGCAAGGCGGGTTCCATCTCTGAATACTCCAAAGTACCTGTCGAACACTTGAACCGTGTTCGGATCTGCAAAATGATCTTCACATGCCACCGTAGGGGGCATAACATAAATCTGATCTGCCGACAATCTTTAGACAACATCACATGTCGCCATGGTCGGGTCCTTATTCGAACCATTTTCCCACAACCAGCCTCAGCGCATGTTGCGAGGCGGTTTCCTCTGCATGTTTTGCCGTAGCAGAGATCGTGTCCCCTTATTGCGGGATTCTCATCAATACGAGTATGGGTAATCCAACCGCACCGCTAATTGCGACGAGTGGGAAACGAGCGGGTTCCACCAGGCAAGGGGGGAGGCGCAAAAAGCTTTTACCGTCTCTATAAAGAGATAAGGTATCTTCCTCTTTACCCACGCCTTCTCCTCTGTTCGAGCCCTAGCGCCCAAGCACTCTTCTTCTCCACCGAAGAGAGGTTTTCCAAAGATGTCTGGATCTGGAGTAGGATGCAAATGGATGGCCTCTACCATCTAGGAGAAGGATATCAAGAGGCTCCGAGAAGCCGGGTACCTAGCCAAGAAGATCGGCCACCATTTCCCACCGGCGGGACAGATCGTCCCTACTCCGGAGCCCCACGAGAAAGTCGTGCTTCTTCCTCATTTTGTCCGCGGGCTCGGGTTTCCCCTTCACCCATTTTGTTTGCGGAGTCATGTATTATTACGGGATTGATTTTCATAATCTTTCCCCCAATTCTTTCCTTAACATTTCGACGTTCATTGTCATGTGTGAGGCTTTTCTCCGAATTTCGCCTCACTTCGGCCTGTGGCTGAAGATTTTCAATGTGAAGCCCAAGGTGGTGAGTGGCGAGCACGCCGAGTGCGGCGGTGCCATGGTGAGCAAGATGCCCAAGGTCGTTTGGCCGACAGGTGCCTTTAACGACTCCGTCAAGGAGTGGCATCAGCAATGGTTCTATGTCACCGAACCACGCGGCAAAAAGTGGGCCGCGTCTCCCGAGTTCAGATCCGGAGCCCCGCTGCGGCTCACGTCCTGGCCCAAGAAGGGCCTGAACTGGTCCTTGTCCGACGAGTTGTCACTGCTCCAGACGTGCGTACAGAGTGTGGTCGACAAGGTCGTCAAACTCGTCGACGTAGTCCAGGTGATGTTAGTTCGCCTGGTTCTCCCTTGCCAGCATTGAACCTGCAATTTTTGGGAATACGACCCAACCGAGCACCAGACCCTTCGGGAGCTCTATGATTCCTCCCACAAGGATATCTGGAAGGAGCTCTTTAAGTCCGGTAAATCATGGCCGGGCTCTGCCGAGGACCGTGGGTATCAATTATCCCATTCTGCAAGCCCGGTAAGTTATTGCTATGCTCTGTCCATCCATGCTTCAGTTGGCATGTCCTGAGGGAGACATTTTTATCATGCTTTATCATGACCCCAGGCATGGATAAAATGTGGAGCGGATACATTATTCGGCCCCGCTGCAGGAGGAACCGGCCGGACCTCTTCTGACGAAGATGCTGGTCCCAGCGCCTTACGAGGCGCCAAAGAAAGAGGCATCCAAGAAGGTCAAAAAGACTCGGAGTGGCCTCCGTCGTCACGATGCTTCGGACGCAAAATCCGAAGACTCCAGTGACCATCCTTCTTCTGAAGATGAAGATGAGGAAGCGGAGGAAGACGAGCCTCCTGTAGGAGGTGGGAAGAAAAGGACGGCCTCCTCATCCCTGGAGGCCGAATCGCCCAAGAGGGGGAAAGGTTCCCTCCCAGAGGCATCCACCACGGCTGCCGATAGCAGCCCGGAGTGGGATCCCAGAGCCCAGCCCTTGGAAAAGTCGTAAGTATACGAAATCCGAACACGCATGTGCATCCGGGATTGTTTGGGTATAGTAGTTTTAACTGTCGCCATTTTACAGCCCGGCGAGGTCTCGCGCCGGACAGTCCTCATCGAAGGATTCGCTGAGCTCAGACGCTTTGGCGAGCGAGACGCTTCCAGAGGCCCCTTCCCCAAAGTCCAGGCACGACACTGAGGTGTCGTCTCAATGGGACCCGGACCAGGAGGGGCATATCTTTGGAGCCGGACACACGGGAGCGGTGGCCCCCAGGTGTGTCGATGGCGGGTGTGATCTCGGGTTTAGACCACATCCGGACATGGTCCTGGAGACTTTTAAGGCCCCAGGATCGGGCGAGCAACCACCTTTGACAGGGGGAGGCTTGCCTACTCCGCCCGCAACCTCTGTCCGAGCAGAGCTGCCGGGCGGCCTATCGACAACGTTAAGGAGAGCGTCTATCGTCGATGAACATCGGACCGTCATGGGTGCGGTGATTGAAAAGATTCAGTCCGCCGAGAGCGGGCTGAATGAGTCCTTCCTTGGCCTTTGAGGTATTTTTTGCAAACCTTTTGGAGATTGTCACAGTATGAGTAGTAGCCCCTGATGCACTATCCGGCGAAAGAGAGAAAGCCAGACAGGGGATCAAATCAACCTCTTTTGCAGGAGCCTTTGTTAATGACGTATATTCCTTTGTTTGAAAATAGGCGTCTGCAGAGAAGACCGCCGCTCATAATGCGGAGGTGTCCGGACTTAGGCAGAGTCTAGAACGGGCCGAAGAGGAACTCGGCCTTGTGAAGAAGCAATTGGAGGACAAGCAAGGTATGTTGAAACTTTGTCTTTGAATTCGGCACGAATGAGTAACTGTGCCTGATGAGAATTATTTGTATTGTATGCTCTAGGAGCGAGTGCCGAATATGAGGAACTAAAGAAGGCGGTGGCTGATGCCAATGAGAAGGCTGCCACCGAATATGCACCTCGTGAGAAACACGAGGCCAGGGTCATCGCAGCTGAGCGAGAGCTCCAGGAGGCTGTGAAGAAAAGTGATTCCCTAGAGCAGAGTTTAGCAGGGAAAGAATCCGAACTCGCTCAAGCTCTCAAACCACGGAGGATGCTCGGGCAGAAGCCCGCGGTGCTCGGAAGGATATTCAGGAGGCACGGAAGGTTGCGGCTGGTAAGGCCTTTTGTATTCAGGGACATTTTTTTATAGTAATGTGGCTCTAAGCGACAAGCTGAATTATTGTTTTTCCAGGGGCGTTTGTAGATCTGCCTCGCAGCATATCAGATGCTGCCCAATTCTACTGGACCGAGGAGAAGAAGTCTGCGGAGAGGGATTTCTGGTCGTAGTATTTGGCGCCGAATTATCCGGTGCCCTTTATCGATCAGTTGAAGTAGCTGGTCGAACTGCACCAGGCGGCCGATCTAGCCATGAAGGACTTGGTTGTCTGGCTGCGGCCCGCGGAGCTGATTCCAAGCAGTTACTTCGAACTCGTGAAGCGGATTGTTGGCGCTTGCCCTCGGCTTGATGTCATTAAGCGATCAGTTTGTATAGAGCGTGCGCGCATGGCGTTTGCCCGTGCAAAGGTGCATTGGGGGAAGCTTGATGTGGAGAAGCTGATGACTGAGGGGCCGACGGAGGGTAAGGAGCATCGCAAGCCCGAGTTGTACTATGAAGGTGTACTAAAAGAAGCCCGACTTGTGGCGAACAAGTGTGCTAAAGACATTATATTTACCTGAAAGCCGCCATGCCATTGTAATGCGGGGAAATGACACTTTTATTAATTATTCCCTTTTTATGTGAACGCTTGTTCTTCCTATGTGGCCGTTTAGTGTACATAAAACCTGAGAGTTGGCCAGTCGTCGGCTTCTGCCCCCACGTAAGAAGTACGGGGGTGTTCGGGACATATGTGAACACTCTTTATCCCATTGTTGGGTCCTTTAAGGAGGTGTTCCTCGCTACGAACCAGGCAATCAGACTATAGGGCTTTACCACTCTCACTTAGCCATAGGAGTTCGAGTATGGTCGGCGCAGCCCCTAGTGTTTGGAAGGCCGAACTGGGGGCTCTATCGGCGCCTGATCGGAAAACCGATCCTTCGCACTTTGCATTTATAATGGCATTGTGTGGAATAAATCTTTACGGATTTTACAACCTCTCGAACAGCTGACCAGCTCTCGCCGTATCATGATAGTCAGTTTTCGTCTTTCTCTACTGAGTCGCTCGTCCAGAAGAACTGGGACACAATCGCAGTAGTTCTCCCAGCGCTACCTTAGCCGATAGAGCGGAACGTAAGGTACCAAAACATGGGAGCCGGGCAAACCCAACTAATGACCCAAGACATGATTCGGAGCTGATGCATATAGTGCTATAAGTTCGGGGTGCCGAGGGACCGGGAAGGTGGCTGGACTTTGTCATATTAGGAGTATTCTGAAGCCCCTGGCGTAGTGGGGCCTAATATGACGTGTGGGTGTCGTTTAGGGCGAAAAAGTGGCGTCTAATGAAGAATGACAGCCATTAAGTGTTATTTAAATCTGTGCACTGTAGTATGATGATATGTCTATGCATATGAGTACGATTTATGAAAAGAGGTATTTTTGGCGGAACCTGTCATGGCCGGACTGGAGGGAGCTGTGAGTGGATCTGAAGTGAATCCGGACTGCCTTCTTTGGGGGGGGGAGGGGGTTCACTTGTGTGTTCCTGCCCTTGTGCGTCCGAGCTGATTCCACGTCGCCAATCCTATTCTACATCAAAGTTACTTTGTAAAGGCAAATACTTGAGGGCAGCTTGAACGTCCTCTTATGGTTTGACCGAGGGTGCCTGGTCGGAGCCTGGTTAACCCAGCCGTTATACCGTAAAGTAGCGCAAACTCCTCAGTTGGTGTCCTGATAGTTGGCTGCCATATCCAGATTTTGAGAGGCAGGCACGACTCGCTACTCCGGCAGCGGTATGATTTCCTCTCTAAGGGTGGGGTTCGGCCTTGCCCATAGATGTGACTGTATCACACGGGGCTGGCCTAATGGTTTGCCACGTGGAATCTAGTCAACGTGGTTCGTCCCGTTAACATATGGTAATTAATGTATGAGGGGAAAGTGTCGAAGACTTATTATTTGGTGTGGTATTTGTTTGGTGACCCAAAGAAAACCGTTAGAGTGGTGGGCCAGTAAAACTTGGCCTCTGCGCCTGGCATCTTTTAGAAGATGTTATTTGTGGTATCGTACCCTCGGGGGCTTTATGTGAGATGGAGCCCCCAGACTACTGGGTCCAAAGGTAGTGCAATTAAATTGTTGTGGTTGATATTGTCCAGACGGTCTATGTGATCGAGGGAGATCGGCCTTACTTTTATGCTCTGGAGGATCTTTTGACTTCGCCGTTGTTGGACTCCTCCCCTCATTGTTTCCGGCGCACGACCGACCGCTTTGCTTTGAGGATCCGGCATTCTCTATTGGTATGTTTGGCCGTCCTTCTAGGAGTACCATGAATTTCACATGGTTGATCGAGTATGTTGCTTGGGCCGGATAGGCTTGAGCTGTTCTTTGTCCGTTGACCGGGCTGGGAGTTGCTGGATTTTGCACCAACTTTTCTGACTTGACGTTTATGACAATTGGGCCGAGGCTTGAGGATGCCTCTTCGTGTATCCTTCATATTGTCTTGGACTGTGGTGGTGTGTTGACGTCGGGGTAAGTGCCTTGGGTTCTCCTTCTTAGGTTGAGGTAGCAAATTATGCCGTGTGTACCCTTTGTCGGGGCGGTCGAATCCGTATTTTCCGGTGGCCAGGATCTTGGTCCACCTGTCCACGAGCAAATCTTGGTCAGCTTTAAGCTGCTGTTGCTTCCTTGGTAGGCTCCTTGTCGTGGCCATGAGCCGCCGCTTGAGGCGAACTTGCTCCACTGGATCCTCAGGCACACCGCATTCGGCATCACCAAGGCTTACCTCGTCTTCGGAGGAGGGCATATAGTCATTCCTCTCCAAGTATCCCACCGTGGCTAGTTCGGCCTGCTTGAAGGCAGGCTGATCAAGGTTGTATTCATCTTTGGCACCATCCGAATTGTTTTCGTCTCCTGCGCCGGTATTGTTGTGGCGGGGCTTGGAGCGGCGTTGACAACGCCCATGCTTTGCTTTCTTCCCTGAGGGGTTATCCTCCGTTGCCTCATTGCCATTGGTTTCCTTCGGAGTGTCTGCCGTATATATACCATATGAGGAGGTGGCTGTCCACCGCCCCGTGAGCGGTGGTTCTTGTTCTTCTCCTGCATCGTCGTCCATACCGTCGATGTCTTTGGAGTCGAAGTCTAGCACGCCGGTTAAATGATCGACCGTGGCTATGAAGTGGGTGGTGGGTGGGCAACGAATTCCTTCGTCGCCTACTTCCCGCTCGAGCCGGACATAGTTCGGCCACGAGTCTCCTGACAAAGAGAGAGATTTTAACGAGTTCAGCACATCGCCAAGGGGCGAGTGCTGGAACATATCCGCAGCGGTAAACTCCATTATCGGA
Source organism: Triticum aestivum (assembly GCF_018294505.1). NCBI lineage: Eukaryota > Viridiplantae > Streptophyta > Magnoliopsida > Poales > Poaceae > Triticum > Triticum aestivum. The sequence continues at coordinate 162,900,333 of NC_057804.1, read as the reverse complement.
GCCCAACCAGGATCGGCAGGCTCGGGAGCGCGCGGGCTGGAACCTATAGCCAGATACGAGTCTGGGGGTCCGATGTTACAGGCTTCCTTAGAGGTAAGGCCCGTGTTCGGCTCTACCGCCGATGAGTGTGCGGCCTGGGTCCATCCACCCGTCCTCGGGCAACGCAATCTGATCCAGATTTAGGTCCGGGGTTCCTGCAGGGGCGATATCCCGAGCATTATCCGACAGCAGGTCTAAGCCCTGCTCATTGTGATTGTCCGGCACATCTGGCGCAGGCCCGAACCCGTCGAAGATAAAGTCTCTGCAGATATCGGCTATGTAGTTCAGGTTTCTGAACTTGACCTGATGGCCAGGGGTGTAGCTGTCGATCTGCTCCAGATGGCCAAGCGAATTGGCCCGCAGTGCGAAGCCTCCGAACACGAAGATCTGTCCGAGGAGAAAAGTCTCACCCAGGACCGTGTTGTTGACAATCAAAGGAGCCATCAAGCCTTGCGGCGACGACACAGAGGAACTCTCAATGAAAGCACCAATGTCGGTGTCAAAACCGGTGGATCTCGGGTAGGGGGTCCCGATCTGTGCGTATTAGGCTGATGGTAACAGGAAGCAAGGGACACAATGTTTACCCAGGTTCGGGCCCTCTCGACGGAGGTAAAACCCTACTTCCTACTTGATTGATATTGATGATATGAGTAGTACAAGAGTAGATCTACCACAAGATCGTAGAGGCTAAACCCTAGAAGCTAGCCTATGATGATTATGATTGTGATCATGATCGGCCTTCTAAGGACCAACCTCTCCGGTTTATATAGACACGGGAGAGGGCTAGGGTTTACATGGAGTCGGTTACAAGGAAGGAAATATAATATCTGGATCACCAAGCTTGTCTTCCACGCGAAGGAGAGTCCCATCCGGACACGGGACGGAGTCTTGAGTCTTGTATCTTCACGCTCCAATAGTCCAGACAAAGCGTATAGTCCGGCTGTCCGGATACCCCCTAATCCAGGACTCCCTCACCCGGGTCGAGAGGTATGACACCTCCGACAAGTTCTTTAGCTGCAAGATAGAGGAGAACGGTTATGTTAGTGAACATATACTCAGAATGTCTGGGTTTCACAACCGCTTGACTCAGTTGGGAGTTAATCTTCTAGATGACATGGTCATTGACAGAGTTCTCCAGTCACAGCCACCAAGCTATAAGGGCTTAGTGATGAACTATAATATGCAAGGGATGGAGAAAAAATTCCCGAGCTCTTCACGATGCTTAAAGCCACGGAGGTAGAAATCAAGAAGGAGCATCAAGTGTTGATGGTTAAAAAGACCACTAGTTTCAAGAAAGGCAAGGGAAAGAAAGGGAATTTCAAGAAGAACGACAAGATAGTTGCTGCTCCCATGAAAAAATCCAAGGCTGGACCCAAACCCGAGACTGAGTGCTTCTAGTGCAAGGGGAATGGTCATTGGAAGCGGAACCGCCCCAAGTACTTGGCACATAAGAAGGCTAGCAACGTCAACAAAGGTATATTTGATATACATGTTATTGATGTGTATACCTTACTAGTGCTCATAGTAGCGCATGGGTATTTGATACTGGTAAGTTGCTCATATTTGGAACTCAAAATAGGAGTTGTGGAATAAACAAAGACTGGCTAAGGACGAGGTGACAATGCGCGTCGGAAATGGTTCCAAGGTTGGTGTGATCACCATCGGCATGCTTCCTCTACATCTACCTTCGGGATTAGTTTTAAACCTAAATAATTGTTATTTGGTGCCTACGTTGAGCATGAACATTATATATGGACCTTGTTTATTACGATACAGTTATTCATTTAAGTCAGAGAATAATGGTTATTCTATTTATATGAGTAATATCTTTTATGGCCATGCACCCCTTGTGAATGGTTTATTCTTGTTGAATCTCAATCGTAGTGATACACATATTCATAATATTGATGCCAAAATATGCAAAGTTAATAATAATGGTACCACATACTTGTGGCACTGCTGCTTAGGTCATATTGGTGTAAAGAGCATGAAGAAGCTCCATGCCAATGGACTTTTGGAATCACTTGATTATGAATCATTTGATACATGTGAACCATGCCTTATGGGCAAGATGACTAAAACTCTGTTCTCCGGAACAATGGAGCGAGCTAGTGACTTATTGGAAATAATACATACTGATGTATGAGTGTTGAAGCACATGGTGGATATCATTATTTTCTTACATTCATAGATGATTTGAGTACATACGGGTATATTTACTTAATGAAACACAAATCTGAAACATTTGAAAAGTTCAAGGAATTTTAGAGTGAAGTAGAAAATCATCATAACAAGAAAATAAAGTTTCTACGATGTGATTGTGGAGGTGAATATTTTAGTAACGAATTTGGTATGCATTTAAGACAATGTGGAATTGTTTCACAGCTCATGCCACCTAGAACACCACAGCGTAATGGGGTGTTCGAACGTTGTAATCGTATTCTATTGGATATTGTGCATTCTATGATGTCTCTTACCGATTTGCCACTTTCATTTTGGGGTTATGCATTATAGACAATTGTGTTCACTTTAAATAGGGCGCCGTCTAAATCCGTTGAGACAACACTGTATGATTTGTGGTTTGGCAAGAAACCTAAGCTGTCATTTCTTAAAGTTTGGGGATGCGACGCTTATGTTAAGTGGCTTCAACCTGATAAGCCCGAACCCAGAGCAGAGAAGTGCGTATTCATAGGACACGCTAAAGAGACCATTGGGTATACCTTCTACCACAGATCTAAGGGCAAGATCTTTGTTGCAAAGAATGGGTCCTTTTTAGAGAAGGAGTTTATTTTGAAAGAAGTGAGTGGGACGAAAGTAGAACCTGATAAGGCAATTGTACCTTCTCTCGAATTGGAAGGTAGGACATCACAGAAAGTAGTTCCCATGATGCCTACACCAACCGAAGAGGAAGCTAATGATGATGATCATGAAACTTCGGATCAAGTTACTACTGAACTTCGTAGGTCGACCAGGGTACATTCCGCACCAGAGTGGTACGATAATACAGTCCTGGAAATTATGTTGTTAGACAAATGGCAAACCTATGAACTATGAAGAAGCTATGATGAGCCTAGATTTCAACAAATGACTTTAGGCCATGAAATCCGAGATAAGATCCATGTATGAGAACAAAATATGGACTTTGGTGGACTTGCCCGATGATCGACACGCCATCGATAATAAATGGATCCTTAAGAAGAAGACATACGTTGATGGTAATGTCACCGTCTGTAAAGCTCGAGTTGTCGCAAAGGGTTTCTCACAAGTTCAAGGGGTTGACTACGATGATAGTTTCTCTCCTATAGCGATGCTTAAGTCTGTTAGAATTATGTTAGCAATTGTCACATTTCATGATTATGAGATCTGGCAAATGAACGTCAAAATGGCATTCGTTAACGCGTTTCTTAAGGAAGAGTTGTATATGATGCAACCAGAAGGTTTTATCAATCCTAAGGATGCTAACAAAGTATGCAACCTCCAGAGATCCATCTATGGACTGGTGCAAGCATCTCGGAGTTGGAATATATGCTCTGATGAGGTGATCAAAGTTTTTGGTTATATACAAACTTACGAAGAAGCTTGTATTTATAAGAAAGTGAGTGGGAGCTTTGTAGCATTTCTAATATTATATGTGGATGACATATTGTTGATTGGAAATGATATATAATTTATGGAAGCATAAAAGGATATTTGAACAAGAGTTTTTGAATGAAAGACTTCGGTGAAGCTGCTTACATATTAGGCATCAAAATCTATAGAGATAGATCAAGACGCCTAATAGGACTTTCACAAAGCATATACCTTGACAAAGTTCTAAAGAAGTTCAAGATGGACCAGTCAAAGAAAGGGTTCTTGCCTTTGTTGCAAGGTGTGAAGTTGAGTAAGACTCAAAGCCCAACCATGGTAGAAGAAAGAGAAAGGATGAAAGCCATCCCCTATGCCTCAGCCATAGGCTCTATAATGTATGCCATGTTGTGTACCATAACTAATGTGTGCCTTGCCATGTATCTGGCAAGGGGGTACAATAGTGATCCAAGAGTGGATCGCTGGACCGCAATCAAAATTATCCTTATGTACCTAAAGAGGACTCGAATTGTTTCTCGGTTATGGAGGTGATAAAGAGTTCATCATAAAGGGTTACATCGATGCAAGCTTTGACACTAATCCGGATACGTATCAAATGTAGGAGCATTTAGCTAGAGTAGCTCCATACAGAGCATTGTAGACATAGAGATTTTCAAAGTACATATGGATCTAAATGTTGCAAACCCGTTGACTAAAACCTCTCTCACAAGCAAAACATGATCAAAACCCAGAACTTATTGGGGGTTAATGATTGTTTGTATCCGCGTTGGTATTTCCCTAAAGAGGAGAGGATGATGCAGCATAGCAACGGTAAGTATTTCCTTCCAGTAGGAGAACCAAGCAACACTACGTAAACAATACCTGCACACAAATAACAAGTACTTGCAACCCAACGCGTAAGAGGGGTTGTTAATCCCTCCTCGGTATTGAGATAGATTAAATTGTATAAGATTGGATAAATAGATCTAGCGAAAACACAAAATAAAATAAAGAAAGAAAAAGTGTAGCAAGGTATTTTTGGGTTTTTGTAATAATAGATCTGGAAACAATATGATAGAAAATAGACTTGGGGGCCGTTGATTTCACTAGTGGCTTCTCTCGAGAAAATAGCATAAGGTGGGTAAACAATTTACTATTGGGCAATCGATAGAAGAGCAAATAATTATGACGATATCCAAGGCAATGATCATGTATATAGGCATCACATCCAAGATTATTTGACCAACTCCTGCCTGCATCTACTACTATTACTCCACACATCGACCGCTATCCAACATGCATCTAGTGTATAAAGTGCATGGAGAAACGGAGTAATGCAATAAGAACGATGGCATGATGTAGACAAGATCTATTCATGTACTAATAGACACCATCTTTTTATACTTAATAGCAATGATACATGCGTGCCTCTCTACCCCTTCTGTCATTGGGTGAGGACACCGCAAGATCAAACCCATCATAAAGCACCTCTTTCCATTGCATGAAAAATCAATCTAGTTGGCCCAACCAAACCAAATTTTAGAAAAGAAGTACGAGGCTATAATAATCATGCATAAAAGAGATCAAAGAAGAATCAAATAATATTCATAGATAGATCTGATCATAAACACAATTTTCATCGGATCCCAACAAACACACTGCAAAAAGTCATTACATCAAAATTGATCTCCAAGAACATCAAGGAGAACATTGTATTGAGAATCAAAAGGAGAGAAGAAGCCATCTAGCTACTGCCTACGGACACGTAGGTCTATGGTAAACTACTCATGTAGTCATCGGAGGAGCACCAATGAGGATGGTGAACCACTATGTGATCGTGTTCGCCTCTGGCAAGGTGCCGGAAAAAGGCTCTAGATCGGATCTCATGGTTCTGGAACTTGTGGTGGCTGGAAATTTTTTTCGTTGACTCCCCTAGGTTTCTGGAATATTTGGGTATTTATAGAGATGAGAGGCGGTGGAAAGGACTCATGTGGCCCCAACTACCCAGATGGGCGTGCTAGGGGCCTCTGGCGCACCCTGGTGTCTTGTGGGGCCCACAGGCCTCCCCTTGTGCACTTCCTTAGCTCCCAAGTTGTCTTCTGGGCAGAAAAAAATCTCCAAAAAGTTTTGTTGCGTTTGGACTCTGTTTGATATGGATATTCTACGAAGTAAAAAACAAGCAAAAAACAGTAACTGGCACAATGCACTATATCAATAGGTTAGTCCCAAAAAATGATATAAAGTTGTTATAAAATGAATGTAAAACATCTAAGAATGATAATATAACAACATGGAACAATCCAAAATTATAGATACGTTGGAGACGTATCAGCATCCCCAGGCTTAATTCTTGCTCATCCTTGAGTAGGTAAATGATAAAAACAGAATTTTTGATGTGGAATGCTGCCTAACATGTTCATCACATATTCTTTTCATTTGTAGCATGGACATTTGGAATTTTATATGATTCAAAGTCATGATCTATATTTGACATGAATACTTCAATACTCAAGCATATCAACAAGCAACCATGTCTTTCAAAATATCCACACTGAAGAAAGTTATCCCTAGCCCATCATGCTCAACCATTGGTCCATTCATGAAACACACTCGAACATTAGCTACATCGAATGCACAAGTATGATCATAGTGCTCCCTGGTTGGTGCTTTATAAGAGAAGATAGAGACTCAAATAAAAATAAAAAATTGCATAAAGTAAATAGATAGGCCCTTGGAAGAGGGAAGCAGAGATTTGTAGAGGTGCCAGAGCTCAAAGCTTAAATTGAGAGATAAAAATATTTTGAGAGGCATACTTTTCCCGTCAACGAAAACGACCAAGTAATTCCCAGTACTTTCCATTCTAGATACATCATAGGCAGTTCCCAAACGTAAAATAATTGTATTCCTTTTTCCACCATTCTTTCACAATCCATGACTAGCTGTATCCACGGGTGCCTTCCATACCAACACTTTCCAACGAATTTCTTATTTGACATCATAAAGTAAATTTCTTTTTCATTTTGGGACTGGGCATCCCTATTACTGCCACACTCTCGTGCAATAACAAGTGAATAAACACTCATCTTAAGAATAACACATCTAGCATGGAAAATACTGGCCACCCCCTGCCGCTTCATGAGCGGTAAGGGCACACAAAAAGGAAATTCATTTTCAAAAGAGAGTTGGCACATACAAATTTACTTAGAACGGCACGAAAATACCGCATATATGTAGGTATGGTGGACTCATATGGCATAACTAGGTTTAAGGATTTTGGATCACAAGTTCTATTCCTATTTAGTATAAGGGAAGGCTAGCAAAAAGATTGAGGATCAACCAACCAAGAAACAAAAAATCTCATAAATGAGCATTAAGCATAACTAACACCGAATAATGCACCACAAGTAGAATGTAATTTCATTGCATAATTATTGACTTTCGTGCATGCATAGGAAATCACAAACCTTAACACCAATATTCTTACTATTGGGCAATTGATAGAAGAGCAAATTGTTATGACGATATCCAAGGTAATGATCATGTATATAGGCATCACGTCTAGGATTAGTTGACCGACTCCTGCCTGCATCTACTACTATTACTCCACACCTCAACAGCTATCCAACATGCATCTAGTGTATTAAGTTCATGGAGATGGAGTAATGCAATAAGAACGATGGCATGATGTAGAAAAGATCTATTCATGTACGAATAGACCCCATCTTTTTATCCTTAATAGCAATGATACACGCGTGCCTCTCTACCCCTTCTGTCACTGGGTGAGGACACCGCAAGATCAAACCCATCACAAAGCACCTCTTCCCATTGCATGAAAAATCAATCTAGTTGGCCCAACCAAACCAAAATTCAGAAAAGAAGTACAAGGCTATAATAATCATGCATAAAAGAGATCAAAGAAGACTCAAATAATATTCATAGATAGATCTGATCATAAACTCAATTTTCATCGGATCCCAACAAACACACCGCGAAAAGTCATTACATCAAAATAGATCTCCAAGAACATTGAGGAGAACATTGTATTGAGAATCAAAAGGAGAGAAGAAACCATCTAGCTACTGCCTACGGATGCGTAGGTCTGTGGTAAACTACTCATGCAGTCATCAGAGGAGCACCAATGAGGATGATGAACCACTCTGTGATGGTGTTCGCCTTTGGCAAGGTGCCGAAAAAGGGCTCTAGGTTGGATCTCGTGGTTCTGGAACTTGCGGTGGCTGGAATATTTTTTCGTCGACTCCCCTAGGGTTTCTGAAATATTTGGGTATTTATAGAGCTGAGAGGTGGTGGAAAGGACTCCTGTGGGCCCCACTACCCAGATGGGTGTGCTAGGGGCCTCTGGCGCACCCTGGTGTCTTGTGGGGCCCATAGTCCTCCCCTTGTGCACTTCCTTGGCTCCCAAGTTATCTTCTGGGTAGAAAAAAATCTCCAAAAAGTTTTGTTGCGTTTGGACTCCATTTGATATGGATATTCTATGAAGTAAAAAAACAAGCAAAAAAGTAACTGGCACAAGGCGCTATATCAATAGGTTAGTCCCAAAAAATGATATAAAGTTTTTATGAAATGAATGTAGAACATCCAAGAATGATAATATAACAACATGGAACAATTCAAAATTATAGATAGGTTGGACACGTATCAGCATCCCCAGGCTTAATTCCTGCTCGCCCTTGAGTAGGTAAATGATAAAACAGAATTTTTGATGTGGAATGCTGCCTAACATGTTCATCACATATTATTTTCTTTTGTAGCATGGACATTTGGACTTTTAGATGATTCAGAGTAATAATCTATATTTGACATGAATACTTCAATACTCAAGCATATCAACAAGCAACCATGTCTTTCAAAATATCCACACTAAAGAAAGTTATCCCTAGCCCATCATGCTCAATCATTGGTCCATTCATGAAACACACTCGAATATTAGCTACATCGAATGCACAAGTATGATCATAGTGCTCCCTAGTTGGTGCTTTATAAGAGAAGATAGAGACTCAAATAAAAATAAAAAATTGCATAAAGTAAATAGATAGGCCCTTGGAAGAGGGAAGCCGAGATTTGTAGAGGTGTGAGAGCTCAAAGCTTAAATTAAGAGATAAAAATATTTTGAGAGGCGTACTTTTCCTGTCAAGGAAAATGACCGAGTAATTCCCAGTACTTTCCATTCTAGATACATCATAGGCAATTCCCAAATATAAAATAAATTTATTCCTTTTTCCACCATTCTTACACAATCCCTGACTAGCCGTATCCACGGGTGCCTTCCATACCAACACTTTCCAACGAATTTCTTATTTGACAACATAAAGTAAATTTCTTTTTCATTTTGGGACTGGGCATCCCTATTACTGCCACACTCTCGTGCAATAACAAGTGAATAAACACTCATCTTAAGAATAACACATCTAGCATGGAAAATACTGGCCACCCCCTGCCGCTTCATGAGCGGTAAGGGCACACAAAAAGGAAATTCATTTTCAAAAGAGAGTTGGCACATACAAATTTACTTAGAACGGCACGAAAATACCGCATATATGTAGGTATGGTGGACTCATATGGCATAACTGGGTTTAAGGATTTTGGATCACAAGTTGTATTTCTATTTAGTATAAGGGAAGGCTAGCAAAAATATTGAGGATCAACCAACCAAGAAACAAAAAATCTCATAAATGAGCATTAAGCATAACTAACACCGAATAATGCACCACAAGTAGAATGTAATTTCATTGCATAATTATTGACTTTCGTGCATGCATAGGAAATCACAAACCTTAACACCAATATTCTTACTATTGGGCAATTGATAGAAGAGCAAATTGTTATGACGATATCCAAGGTAATGATCATGTATATAGGCATCACGTCTAGGATTAGTTGACCGACTCCTGCCTACATCTACTACTATTACTCCACACATCAACCGCTATCCAACATGCATCTAGTGTATTAAGTTCATGGAGATGGAGTAATGCAATAAGAATGATGGCATGATGTAGACAAGATCTATTCATGTACGGATAGACCCCATCTTTTTATCCTTAATAGCAATGATACATGTGTGCCTCTCTACCCCTTCTGTCACTGGGTGAGGACACTGCAAGATCAAACCCATCACAAAGCACCTCTTCCCATTGCATGAAAAATCAATCTAGTTGGCCCAACCAAACCAAAATTCAGAAAAGAAGTACAAGGCTATAATAATCATGCATAAAAGAGATCAAAGAAGACTCAAATAATATTCATAGATAGATCTGATCATAAACTCAATTTTCATCGGATCCCAACAAACACACCGCGAAAAGTCATTACATCAAAATAGATCTCCAAGAACATTGAGGAGAACATTGTATTGAGAATCAAAAGGAGAGAAGAAACCATCTAGCTACTGCCTACGGACACGTAGGTCTGTGGTAAACTACTCATGCAGTCATCAGAGGAGCACCAATGAGGATGATGAACCACTCTATGATGGTGTTCGCCTTTGGCAAGGTGCCGAAAAAGGGCTCTAGGTTGGATCTCGTGGTTCTGGAACTTGCGTTGGCTGGAATATTTTTTCGTTGACTCCCCTAGGGTTTCTGGAATATTTGGGTATTTATAGAGCTGAGAGGTGGTGGAAAGGACTCCTGTGGGCCCCACTACCCAGATGGGTGCGCTAGGGGCCTCTGGCGCACCCTGGTGTCTTGTGGGGCCCATAGTCCTCCCCTTGTGCACTTCCTTGGCTCCCAAGTTATCTTTTGGGCAGAAAAAAATCTCCAAAAAGTTTTGTTGCGTTTGGACTCCGTTTGATATGGATATTCTATGAAGTAAAAAACAAGCAAAAAAGTAACTGGCACAAGGCGCTATATCAATAGGTAAGTCCCAAAAAATGATATAAAGTTTTTATGAAATGAACATCCAAGAATGATAATATAACAACATGGAACAATCCAAAATTATAGATAGGTTGGACACGTATCAGCATCCCCAGGCTTAATTCCTGCTCACCCTTGAGTAGGTAAATGATAAAACGGAATTTTTGATGTGGAATGCTGCCTAACATGTTCATCACATATTATTTTCTTTTGTAGCATGGACATTTGGACTTTTAGATGATTCAAAGTAATAATCTATATTTGACATGAATACTTCAATACTCAAGCATATCAATAAGCAACCATGTCTTTCAAAATATCCACACTAAAGAAAGTTATCCCTAGCCCATCATGCTCAATCATTGGTCCATTCATGAAACACACTCGAATATTAGCTACATCGAATGCACAAGTATGATCATAGTGCTCCCTAGTTGGTGCTTTATAAGAGAAGATAGAGACTCAAATAAAAATAAAAAATTGCATAAAGTAAATAGATAGGCCCTTGGAAGAGGGAAGCCGAGATTTGTAGAGGTGCGAGAGCTCAAAGCTTAAATTAAGAGATAAAAATATTTTGAGAGGCGTACTTTTCCTGTCAACGAAAACGACCGAGTAATTCTTAGTACTTTCCATTCTAGATACATCATAGGCAATTCCCAAATATAAAATAAGTTTATTCCTTTTTCCACCATTCTTTCACAATCCATGACTAGCCGTATCCACGGGTGCCTTCCATACCAACACTTTCCAACAAATTTCTTATTTGACAATATAAAGTAAATTTCTTTTTCATTTTGGGACTGGGCATCCCTATTACTGCCACACTCTCGTGCAATAACAAGTGAATAAACACTCATCTTAAGAATAACACATCTAGCATGGAAAATATTTGCCACCCCCTGCAGCTTCATGAGCGGTAGGAGACACAAAAAGGAAATTCATTTTGAAATGAGAGTTGGCACATACAAATTTACTTAAAACGACACGAAAATACCGCATATATGTAGGTATGGTGGACTCATATGGCATAACTGGGTTTAAGGATTTTTGATGCACAAGTAGTATTCCTATTTAGTATAAGGGAAGGCTAGCAAAAAGATTGAGAAGAAACCAACCAAGAAACAAAAATTCTCATAAACGAGCATTAAGCATAACTAACACTAAATAATGCACCACAAGTAGGATGTAATTTCATTGCATAACTATTGACTTTCGTGCTTGCATAGGGAATGACAAACCTTAACACCAATATTCTTACTATAGCATAATTACTCACCAACATGACTCAAATATTACTATCATCATATCTCAAAACTATTACAAAGAATCAAGTTTATAATGTACAATGGTCTTCATGAAAGTTTTCATTATATCCCTCTTGGATATCTATCACTTTGGGACTAATTTCATATATTAGCATTGCTTATAACAAACTCTCAAACAAATTTAAGTGTAGAACATGAGCATAATAATTTTAATCTCTCAAAATAATATAAGTAAAGCATGAGAGAATTTCTTCAAAAATTTACCAACTCCCAAATTAATCTAAGTTAATTATGAGATTATTTCTTCAAAAATTAAAGCACTACCATGCTCAAAAAGATATAAGTGAAGCACTAGAGCAATTTCATAGCTCAAAAAATTTAAGTGAAGCACATAGAGCAATCATAGCTTCATTATGGCTTTCTCAAATAGGTGTCTCCATAAAGTATGAGTGTGACAAACTAAAAAGAAAAACAAGCAAAGACCTGTATAATACAAGACGCTCCAAGTAAAACTCATGATATGTGATGAATAATAATATAGCTCCAAGTAAAATTACCGATGGTTGTTAGAAAAAAGAGGGATTCCTTCCGGGGCATCACCAAGCTTAGTTCCTTGGTTATCCTTGAATATTACCTTGGGGTGCCATGGGAATACCCAAGCTTAGGCTTTTTTCACTCCTTATTCCTTCATCAATTGTGATCTCACCCAAAACTTGAAAACTTTAATCACACAAAACTCAACGAAACCTTCGTGAGATCCGTTAGTATAATAAAGCAAAACACCACTTTAAGTACTCTTGCAAACCCATTCATATTTTATTATTGCATTATACCTAATGTATTCTAACTTTACCATGGCTTATACCCCCTGATACAATCCATGGATTCATCAAAGTAAGCATACAATGCAACGAAAACAGAATCTGTCAAAAATAGAATAGTCTATAGTAATCTGGACTTTGTCCATACTTCTGTAACTCCAGACGTTTTGAAAAATTAGGACAACATAGGAAATTACTATATCAATCTTGCGTAAAATATTCAGAGTTTTTATCACTCATCTGTGATTTTTAACAGTTCTGCTACTTGGCGCAAAAGTTTCTGTTTTTCAACAAGATCAAATCAACTATCACCCAACATGATCCTAAAGGCTTTACTTGGCATAAACACTAATTAAACATAAAAAATCATAAAAGTAGCATAATTGTGTGACCACACAAAAACAGAAAGAAAAAGAGAAAAAAATATTCATTGGGTTGCCTCCCAACAAGTTTTATGCCCCTAGCTAGGCATAATGCATAGATTCAAGTATTGTCATCTTTAGTTTTTGCTCCATTGGTTTCCCTCATGATTGATTTATATGGTGTCTTAATTCTTGTTCTAGGGAACTGTTCCATACCCTTTCTTAGGGTAAATTGAAATTTGATATTCCCTTCTTTCATATCGATAAGGGCACCTATAGTTCGTAAAAACGGTCTATCGAGTATGATTGAACAAGAAAGATTGCAATCAATATGAAGAACAATAAAATATATGGGAACATGGTTCTTGTTTGCAACAATAAGAACCTAATTAATCCCTCCCAATGGTTTTTAATAGTAGAATCCGCCAAGTGCAAATTAAGCAAACATTCTTCAATATTGGTAAGACCAAGCACACCACATAGAGATTTCAGAATTGTGGAAACACTAGCACCTAAATCACATAAAGCAAAACACTCATAATTTTTTATCTTAACTTTAATGGTAGGTTACCACTCATCATATAAATTTCTAGGAATTGAAATCTCTAATTCCAACTTTTCTTCTAAAGCTTTCATCATCGCTTCTACAATATGTTTAGTAAAAGCTTTATTTTGTTCATAGGAATTTGGTGAATTTAACATACATTGCAACAAAGAAATAAATTCAATCAAAGATCAACTATCATAACTAAAGTCTTTGTAATCCAAGAGAGTGGGCACATCACTAGTTAAAGTTTTGACCTCTCCAAACCCACTTTTATCAAAAAAATCAACAAGATTTTCACCCTCCGAATTATGAGGATGCCTTCTAGATAAAGTTAACTCTTATTCAGTCCTATTTTAATCAAGTTTAACATTATTAAATAAATAATCAATACAATAAACACCAATGGTTTTAAGATCTTCATCATAATCATGAAAGCAATCTGTAGAAAAATGCTCTTTCTAAAAATTCTCTTTTAGCTCTAAGCATAGCGGTTCTTTTCTTACTTCCATCCACTGCAACATATAAAGACTTAATTGATTCATTCATAGACATCAACATTAGGGGGAAAATTTTAATCTTGAGATTTTCTACATCATGTGAAATTCTATCAACGCTTCTACACATATCATCAATCTTATTCAACTTTTCTTCTATCTTAGTGTTAAAAACCTTTTGAGCATTGATAAATTCTTTAATATTACTCTAAATATAATAGGGGTTCCCATTATTATTGTAATAAGAATTACCATAGGAATTTCCATAATTATTAGAGGAATTTCCAGGAAAAGGCCTAGAATTAAAATTACCTCTATAAGCATTGTTATTAAAATTGTTTCGCGAGACAAAATTCACATCTATAGGATCACTATTTTGCTCAACCAAAGTAGACAAAGGCACATCATTAAGATCAATAGGAGCATTTTTACTAGTTACCAGTTTCATAAGAGCATCAACTTTTTCACTCAAAGTACTAATTTCTTCAACCGAGCTAACTTTTTTACTAGTAGGTGCTCTTTCGGTATGCCATTGTGAATAATTTTCTATAATATTATCAAAAAGTTTAGTGGCTTCACCCAAAGTAATTTCCATAAAAGTAACAACCACGGCGGAATCTAAAAGATTTCTAGAAACAAAATTCAATGCCGCATAAAAAAATTGTATAATCATCCAAATATTAAACCATGAGTAGGACAATTTCTTAGCATTAATTTCATTCTTTCCCAAGATTGCGCAACATGTTCATGCTCAAGTTGCTTAAATTTCATGATTTGATTTCTAAGGGAAATAACTTTTGCGGGCGGAAAATACTTAGTAATAAAAGCATCTTTGCACTTATCCCAAGAATCGATACTATTACGAGGCAAAGAAGAAAACCAAAATTTTGCACGATCCCACAAAGAGAAAGGAAACAATTTCAACTTAAAAATATCATTGTAAAAATCTGTTTTCTTTTGCATATCACACAATTCAACAAACATGTTTAGATGGGATGTGGCATCCTCATTAGGAGTATCGGAAAACTGTTCTTTCATAACAAGATTCAACTAAGCAGCATTAATATCATAAGACTCTGCACTAGCAGCGGGAGGAGCAATGGTAGTACTACTAAAATCATTATTATTAGTATTGGAAAAATCACACAATTTGGTATTTTCTTGAGACATCGTTACTATGCAAACAAGATCACATGCAAACAAAAGATCGAACGAGAAAAAAGGCATACAAAAAAGGCAAATAAAATGGTAAATGTTTTTGTGCTTTTCGCAAAAACCTTTTAGAAGTGGGGGATATGAAAACAACACGCAAATGGCAAATAATGTAAATTGCAAGGAGATGAGGTTTGTGATTAGGAACCTGATAGATGTTGATGATATCTCCCCAGCAACGGCGCCAAAAATTCTTCCTGATTGCTTGTATCTACGTTGGTATTTCCCTGGAGAGGAGAGGATGATGCAGCACAGCAACAGTAAGTATTTCCCTCAGTTATGAAACCAAGGTTATCAATCCAGTAGGATAACCAAGCAACACTATGTAAACGGTACATGCACACAAATAACAAATACTTGCAACCCAATGTGTTACAGGGTTTGTCAATCCCTCCTCGGTATTGAGATAGATTAAATTATATGAGATTGGATAAATAGATCTAGCAAAAACACAAAATAAAATAAATAAAGAAAAGGTGCAGTAAGGTATTTTCGGGTTTTTTGAATAATAGATCTGAAAACAATATGATAGAAAATAGACCCGAGGACCGTAGATTTCACCAGTGGCTTCTCTTGAGATAATAGCATACGATGGGTAAACAAATTATTGTTGGGAAATTGATAGAAGAGCAAATAATTATGACGGCATCCAAGGCAATGATCATGTATATAGACATCATGTCCAAGATTAGTAGACCGACTCCTGCCTGCATCTACTACTATTACTCCACACATCGACCGCTAAACAACATGCATCTAGTGTATTAAGTTCATGGAGAAATGGAGTAATGCAATAAGAATGATGACATGATGTAGACAAGATCTATTCATTTAGGAACAGACCCCATCTTTTTATCCATAATTGCAATGATACATGCGTGCATCGCTACCATTTCTATCACTGGGTGAGGACACCCCAAGATCGAACCCATCACAAAGCACCTCTTTCCATTGCAAGAAAAATCAATCTAGTTGGCCATACCAAACCAAAGTTTCAGAGAAGAAATACAAGGCTATAATAATCATGCATAAAAGAGATCAAAGAACACTCAAATAATATTCATAGATAGATCTGATCATAAACTCGCAATTCATCGGATCCCAACAAACACACCGCAAAAAGTCATCGTTCTTATTGCATTACTTTGTTTCTCCATGAACTTTATACACTAGAGGCATGCTGGATAGCGGTCGATGTGTGGAGTAATAGTAGTATATGCATGCAGGAGTCGGTCTACTAATCTTGGACGTGATGCCTATATATTGATCATTGCCTTGGATATCATCATAACTATTCGATCTTCTATCAATTGCCCAACAGTAATTTGTTTAACCATCATATGCTATTTTCTCGAGAGAAGCCACTAGTGAAATATACGGCCCCCGGGTCTATCTTTTATCATATTGCTTTCAGATATGTTTCTCATCGCTTTTTTCACTTCTATTATTCCAAAAACCAAAAAATACGACCCCCGGTGTCTTCTGACGTTTGATAGCACACAAGGTGTTCCTCCGGTATTCGGGAGTTGCATAATCTCATAGTCAGAGGAACATATATAAGTCATGAAGAAAGCAATAGAAATAAAACTTAATGATCATTATGCTAAGCTAACGGATGGGTCTTGTCCATCACATCATTCTCTAATGTTGTGATCTCGTTCATCAAATGACAACACATGTCTATGGTGAGGAAACTTAACCATCTTTGATTAACGAGCTAGTCAAGTAGAGGCATACTAGGGACACTCGGTTTTGTCTATGTATTCAACATGTACTAAGTTTCCGGTTAATAAAATTCTAGCATGAATAATAAACATTTATCATGATATAAGGAAATATAAATAACAACTTTATTATTGCCTCTAGGGCATATTTCCTTCACATGCATGATTGGGTTCCAAGATATAGGGGGAGATCTCCACAATTTCAACCTACCATGTGCATTTGCAATCCAAAGAAAATTCTTCATATGCACATCTTTAGAGGGAGTTCCTCAATATCTTGTAACCAATTCGTTCATACTCAGTTTTTACACTTCAATTTTTTACTCCTGTTGAAATCCTAACCAATTTATCATCAATCACCAAAAAGGGAGAGATTGTAAGTGCATCAAGTGCCCCCTTAGTGGTTTTGGAGTATTGAAGACAAATAGGTTGAGGAACTAATGTTTTTATGAGTATACATGGGAGAAAGAGTCCCTGGAGATTTGGTTTAAAACATGCAAGATGACCCCTAAAAGTGCTATTCCTCAAGTGAATAATTTGGTGATGAAATTGGTACGGCCTTTGAAGAAATTGATGTGAAGACTGGAAGCTTGAAGACTTTGATTTTGTAGTTTCTTTTCTTCTTATTTAAGTCATAGGAAAAAATGTATTGTTAAAGGGGGTCTAGGTGAAATATATCTCACATTTCCGAAGTGATGCTCAAACCTACTCATACACAAGCCGCTTCGAGTGAAGCCTTTGAAAGTCTCCGGAACAGCTGACACGTTTGCTAGCGACAGTAACGAAGTTCATCTGGTCGCTGACAAATTTGGTCAGGCTGAGGAGTTAGGAGTTCGCCAGCACGTTCTGCCTGAAAGTGAGGAAATTGAGTGCCTTGACGAATTTGAGAGTTCAAATTTCAACTATCGCTGCGCAGCGGGCCAGATGTCGAGTGGATCCTTATCCTGACAATAGTCGAATCAGTGAAGGGCATTTATGACAATTTATGTTTGGTTGCCCCTGGCTATAAATAGCCACCCCCACAACCACTTGTTTGTTGGCTGCTCAGAGAGAACTTGACACTTGTCATTTGGGAGCAACCCATCCTCTGGGGACTTTGAGAGAATCCTAAGTGAGGAAAAACCCAGAGGCAAACTGGTTGAGCATCACTGAAGAGATTGATCTATGTGATCCGACACATGTTACCTTTGAAGAATGTCACTCTTCCAGACGGTTAGGCATCAAAATTTGAGTACACCAAGAGTCATTGTGGTGTGCCGGTGAACAAGTCTGTGAAGGTTTCGGAAGTCTACCTTGAAGACTTACCACGAGTGGTTGGGCGAGGACTAAGTGACCTTAACTCAAGAGGAATACGGTGAGGACTATGTGTCCTTTAAGTTCCAACTTGGCCACCTCAACCAGATGTATAGTTGATACAGCAACTAGAACTGGTCTACCAAATTGTTGTGTCTTCATCGAGCCATCCTGATTTCAAATTCCTCACCCTCTCTTACATTATTCCGCTGCCGAAGAATTTGTGATCTATCTTCTGATGAATTTGAACTAAATAATTTCATCATGCTATCTTTCATTTCCTCAGTTCATATTCTTCATGCGTGTATGCTTATCTGATAGCATGTTCTTCACTCTTACGTATCATGTATGCATGTACTCTAATTCTTTGATGACTTAGTTTCCCTGCAGTTTTTTCTTCACTTCGATCTTTGTAAAATTCATCAGAGTTTGACAAATTTCTAAAAATCTTCCATTCACCCCCCTCTGGGAGTTAACCTGTGCATTCAAATATATCAAAATGATTGGCGAAAGAATTACCATAGGGGGCCCACCAGGAAGCCACAAGCCTGGGGGAGCGCCCTACCCCCTAGGCACGCCCCCCGAGCTTGTGGGGCACCTAGCAGGCCTCCAAAGCCCATCTTCTGCTATATAGACCATTTGACGTAGAAAAATCAGAAGCAAAGTTTTGGGATGAAGCATCGCCTTCTCGTGGCGGAACCTAGCAGGAGCACTTTTGCTCTTCGGAGGAGCGATTCCACTGGGGATACTTCCCTCCGCAAGGGGAAAATTGAAGCCATCGTTATCACCAACGGTCCTCTCATCATGGGACCAATCTTCAGCAACATCTTCACCAGCACCGTCTCATCTCTAACCATAGTTCATCTCTTGTATTCATCTTTGTCTGAAATCCTCAGATTGGTACGTGTGGGTTGCCAGTAGTTTCAATTACATCTTGTAGTTGATGCTAGATGGTTTATTTGGTGGAAGATTATATGTTCAGATCCATATGAATATGATTTGTGAGTAGTTACTTTTGTTCTTGGGGACATGGAAGAAGTCTTGTCATAAGTAATCATGTGAATTTGGTATTCGTTTGATATTTTATTGATATGTATGTTATTGCTTCCTGTAGTGGTGTCATGTGAACGTAAAATACATGACACTTCACCATACTTGGGCCTCAGGGAAGGCATTGTGGAGTAGTAATTAGATGATGGGTTGCTAGAGTGACTAAAGATTAAACCCTAGTTTATGCACTATTCCGTAAAAGGCTAATTTGGATCCATATGTTTTATGTTATGGTTAGATTTATCTTAATTATTCTTTTGTAGTTGCGGATGCTTGCGAGTGGAAGTAATCAAAGGGGGGGCTTGTTCAAATAAGAACAGCACCCAAGCACTGGTCCACCCACATACCAAATTATCAAAGTAGCGAACCTGAATCAAACAAACATGATGAAAGTGACTAGATGAATCCCGTGTGTCCTCAAGAACACTTTGCTTATTATAAGAGATCGTTCCAGACCGTCCTTTGCTACAAAAATGATTAGGCTACCTTGCTCCACCTTTGTTACAATTGCTACTTATTGCTCGTTACAAATTACCTTGCTATCAAACTATCTATTACCGATAATTTCAGTGCTTGCAAACAATAACTTGTTGAAAACCGCTTGTCATTTCGTTCTGCTCCTTGTTGGGTTCGACACTCTTACTTATCAAAAGGACTATGATTGATACCCTATACGGTCATCAGGCAATTGATAGAAAAATGCATAGTTATGATGTTTATTCATAGGCATTATGTCCGTGACATGTAGACTGACATCCATCTGCATCTACTACTATTACTCCACTTCTAAAGCACTTCTATGCTTGCCTCTCTTTTTTGACTATAAACAGTAGGTTAAAAACCCCACTGTAATTTTTATAAATCATAATAAAAATTTATACATAACAAAGTAACGCTTGCCTCTCTAGATATTAAATTAGGCTTGAGGCTAGACCCAGGAGAAAAATAAAACAGAGTAATGCTTGCCTCTCTAGATATTAAGCCCATAACAAATAGAGTAACACTTTAAGCATGATAACTTAATGTAGACATAATAAGATCAAGCAGTATGATCAAATCCCGTCGTTTTACCCTTAGTAGAAACAATACAAATATGTTCCTCGCCATCTCTTCTGTCACGAGGTGAGAACACCGCAAGATTAAACCTACCACAAAGCACCTCTCAGACTGAAGATAACAATCTAGTTACCCAAACTAAATGGATAGATCGGAGACAAAAAACGCTATAAATAATCTCCACTTCCTCCGTAAACTAATATAAGAGCGTTTGGAATACTAAAATAATGATCTAAATGCTCTTATATTAATTTACAGAGGGAGTACTATTAAAGCAAAATCAAACGTCGTTCGACCGCCCACCTACAATACAACCATGGTCGCCTCACTCCCGACAACCACTTTCCCCCGCATGATATAAAAGAAAAAAAGGCGATGATAAAAGAAAAAGGAAATTTGCCACGACCAGGAACTCACGTCCCACTCACCCATCTCTTGACAACGTCCTTTCTCCTTTGAATCCCAGATCTCTTCCGAGAAAAATCGCCACCGTCGTCGCTCGTGCTACTAGCCGACAACCGCAGCCAAGTCTTCCCTCAGAGCTCACCCCGTTCCTCGGTCGGTGGGCGCTTACACCGACGCAGCTGGCACGTAGACAGTGGGCAAGGTGGAGGTGGAATCAGGCCATAGCTGCGTCCCCGCCTCTCGAAGGTTCTGAAGGTGAAGACGTCTGTGCGCACCCGTCGTCACGGCTTCTCCTCCCCGCTGCTCAGCTAGACCACACATCGCCTCCTCCTTTTCTCCAAGAATGGTGCCCCAGCACCACCGCCTCAACACCCCATCATTGGAGAAGGAGAAGCACCTGGATTTGCTCTGCCATTGTGCCCCCGGAGGCCTGCACCGCTACGTCGCTGCTTCCGCTCCTCCTGTGTCAAGATCAGATGGCGATGGGCAAGCGGTCCTGGCATAGTGGGAGCTCTGGTGGGAAGGACATCAATGTGAGGCTTCTTCACACGAACTCTTATATTTTTTTCTTTGAATCATGGTGCCATTCTTAGTACTCCCTCTGTCCTAAAATACTTGTCATCAAAATGGATAAAAAGAGATGTATCTAGAACTTAGGACGGAGGGAGTATATCATACAAATCGGCTGCTAAATTTTGAGGGCTCGTTTAATTCAAATAGACTTCATGGTGTTTTATTACCATCGGTGCTTTTGGACAATAGGGTCTCTACGTTATCAAATCCTTAGATTGAATGGATAAGTATTGATGGAGTACATACTGAAAGGAGGGTCTCTAATCAACAGTAAGGATATTCACATCTGTGCTGGCAATGTTCCTTGTGTGTGCAGAGACTGCAGACCCGTCCACCGTGGTGCCACCGGTGGGGCAGAGGCATACACTTCGAGGCTAATGTACTAGAGCCTCCTCCATGGCTACATAGAGCTCCTCAAATGGGTGATCTGATCTTGCACTATCAGCGGTCGCATTCTGACCAAAATCTTGTGCCACATGAAGGTAGACAGGTAGTTTTAGAGCAAGACAAAAGATCATTAGAAATGCACCATATTACTTTTGCACATGTCGGCTGCTCCGTCTGAAAATTTAGTAGATGTTTGTGTCATAGACAAACTTTTGCAGGTTGAATTGTAATTCCACTGCGAGATACTCTTTTTCATAAGTTGGCAGTCCTTGGTAGCGGGGGCCAACGCTTTGCTCATGAATGTGATCAGATGCCCCTCTTGCTGCAGAACCGCCCCAATGCCGTATTCACTCGCATCCGTTTCAATTGAGAATGGCTTACTGAAGTCCGGTAACGCGAGAACTGGTGCTGATATCAACTGTGTTTTCAGCAACTGAAAGGCTTCGTCTGTTGTTTGTGTCCAGACGAACGGCACCCCCTTTTTGAGGAGATTGGTTAGGGGCTTCGCGATGATGCCGAAGTTGTGCACGAATCTTTAGTAGTACCCAGGAAGCCCCAGGAAACTGCGAACCTCTTTGATGTTAGTGGGCGTTGACCAGTTTGCCACTGATTGAATTTTCCCCGGGTCGGTGGCGACTCCGTTCGCGCTGATAACATGTCCCAGATATGTCAATTGTTGCTGACAAAACGAGCATTTACTCAGCTTAACTTTTCAATGATCTCGCTGCAGCAACTCCAGGGTTTGGCGCAAGTGGTCCAGGTGATCTTGCAATGTTCTGCTGAAAACTAGTATGTCATCGAAGAACAGGAGCACGCAGTGTCTGAGGAGAGGATTTAGTGTGAAATGAATGGCTCCATTGAACGTGGCTGGACCGCCTGCGAGTCCAAAAGAGACTACCAAAAACTCGAAATGGCCTGAGTGAGTTTGAAATGCCGTCTTGTATTCTTCTCCTTCTGCCAACTTGATTTGGTGATACCCAGCACGAAGATCCAGCTTGGAGAACCATTGAGCGCCGTGCAACTCATCTAACAGCTCTTCGATGATAGGGATCGGGAACTTAGTCATGCATGTGAGAGCATTCAAGCGACGGTAATCCACACGTAATCTCCACGTGTCGTCTTTCTTCTTTACTAGTATCACTAGAGAAGAGAAAGGGATTGAGCTGCGCTGAATAATGCCCATGCGCAGGAGTTCTTCGACCTGCCTCTCTATTTCGTCCTTGTGCTCTGGTTTGTGTCTGTAGGGTCGAATATTGAAAGGTTGCGCTCCTGGAATCAGAGGAATCTTGTGGTCACAGGCACACCGGGGCGGTAGTTCAGATGGTTCTCCGAAAACATCTTCGAATTCTGCAAGTATTTCTTTGATGCAGTCCGGCGTTGCATCATTTGATTCTCCATTTGATGGAATGGCATGCAGCTGAACCATGTACGCCACTGCATTGTTGTTGCAGAGACCTTGCAGTGGCAGATTGTTAATGATCAAACACTCCGTTGACTCGGCATCGTGACCCCTTAAAGAGATTGGACCTTGATCTGAAGGGATTGCAATATGTTTAGCCTTCCAATCCACTGTCATGGGGCTATGCTCTTCGAGCCAATCCATTCCAAGTATAGCATCGTAGATGCCCAGTGGCAAAACTTTCATATCTGTCTGGAATTCATGCCCCTGTGAACACCAAGAGCACTGAGGAATCACTGACGAGCATTTGAGTTCCCCTCCGTCAGCTACACGGACTCTATATGTTCTTGGTAATGGCTCAACCCCTTCCAGAAATGCTGCCAGCTTGTTGTTGACGAATGTGGTTGAACTGCCTAAGTCCACTAACATCAGAACCTCCCTACTAAGCGCTGATCTCGAAATAGCCATAACCGTATCATCTGCTGGCCCTGATTGTAACTGCTTATCCAGCGGCTCGTCAAGGCTGAACAACTCCAGCAACTCCTTGACAACGTGAAGCTGCACGGACGTGGGGCACACATGATCATGCCCCCACCTTTCTCCGCACTTGAAGAAAAGACCACGCGCGCGATGATAGTCGCGCAAGGCCTTGACCTTGGATGAGTCGGCGCGGGCGCCATCCAAGCCACGACGATCCATCGCAGGTGTACGTGTCGCGGCAGGCGTCGGTCGCGGTGGAGGAGGTAGCGGCAGTGGCGTGCTTGGTCGAAACATGGCGTCGGTGCCGCGCAGCATGGCCCGCGGCTGATGCGCTTGTTGCGCACATTCGACGACTTCTTCTTGCAGCATCGCCAAAGAGCACGCCGTGTCCAGATCAGGTGGTCACTGGATCAGCACGACCGCATGTATATCCGCCCGCAATCCCTCGACAAAACGAGTGAGATAAAAGTAAGGATGTATAGCCTCCGAGTAAGATGCCAAATGATTCACAATTAACTCAAAACGCTCAATGTAATCAGCCACAGAAGAGGTTTGCTTAATGGTGTAAAACTGACGAATAAGAAGTTGGTGTTTATCCCGCCCGAAACGGGTGCAGAGCAGAGCTGCGAATGCCTCCCAATCGAACTCTGAAAGTCGATTTTGGATAGATTGCAACCACACCGATGCGGCTCCAGAAAAATTAAGCGCGGCCATAGGTACCCAAAACGACTGATGGATCTCGAACATGGAAAAGTATTGCTTGCACAATGTTTTCCACAATTTCGGGTTGTCGCCCGCGAACTGGGGAAACGACACGGACGGATGTGCTTGACCCAATTCGGCAAGGAGCTGGCTCGCATGAGCGAAGGGTGACAGGGGAGGAGCGGGCGACTGGGAAGTATACTGACCAGTGCCCGGGAGTGGTGCCGGCGGGGTCGCCAACACCTTCTCCCGGTGAAGAAATGCGTCGCTGTGGTCCTTTGACCCGTGTGGCTGCGAGGCCGCCGCGTTGCCCGCGTCCAGGCTTGGAGCGGGGGCGTTGGTCTCCTTGGCCGCCACACCAGGCGCTGCCGCCGCATGCAGGCGC
The DNA here is from genome assembly GCF_018294505.1 of Triticum aestivum. Lineage (NCBI taxonomy): Eukaryota > Viridiplantae > Streptophyta > Magnoliopsida > Poales > Poaceae > Triticum > Triticum aestivum. The sequence continues at coordinate 162,875,703 of NC_057804.1, read as the reverse complement.
CCGTGTTGCAGATCTGCTACTGCATCGGCGAGCTAGTCGACGCGGCGCTCCAGACCGGGCCGCCAGGCCGCCAGATCGTCCAGCTTGGCGGTGTTTGCATGGATCGCCGCCGTGTTACCGCGGAGTTTCACCCGAAACTCCTCCATGGAGCTTGTGATCCTGTCCATGTACTCCTTCATGGTCGGATCCATGGCTTCGATTTGGCCCAGAGCTTGGCGAAGACGACGGGTTTCGATGAATTGTCTATGATACCAAGTGTTAGGATAGGATTTGGCCAGATCGCGCGACGGAGGGGTGATGTTTGGTCTATGATACCAAGTGTTAGGATAGGAGTGGCAAGGATCGATCTATTGTCTCACGCGATCGTCGAAATCTCAAGTACAGTGGATTACACGAATGGAGAGGAAGAATTGGGGAACTAGGGTTCTAGCTGTCGCTGCCAAGCCATGATCCACTAGATGCCTTGGCTCCCTTCGTTGCCTTCGTTAAGTAGTGGGCGTCTTGGGCTTCACTTGGTCCAGTCTGGCCCATAGATGCGGGGGTTGGGCTAGGGCGCGCGCTGGGGCCGGTCTCCTTCCGGCCCAGCGGGGATGAGCCGCGGGTCCGGCATGTCAGTGGTGCTGACAATGCTCTTGTAATTCCACTAAAAGGATTACCCTTGTTGGTGGATATGAGAATTGTCTTACACCCAGTCTTCACAGTGTTGACGATTTTTCTTGACAGATGAGACGAATTTGAGCTTAAGCCATATTGTTTGATTTTCTTTTCTAGTGCATTGTTTTCTATACGATGACATATTGGGATCTACATTCAAGTATTATTGATGCTGGAATTTTTTTACGCACACTGGTCGCTTGAGGATGCAATCAACATGCGCACAGTGTAGATGCGTGAAAAGGTATGTCTTCACTTAGAAATTTGCGACTATCAATTTGTATAAATTTAGTTGTTTGATATGGCATAGTTATGTCATCCAACCTTTAGTAACTCATCATGATTGTCAGGTATTCAAATTTTCAAGCCTAAATGCCTACTTGGATACATGTCTGCATTTTTCCTTTCAACTGACGAGAATTATTCTGTAATGCACTCCCTCCATTCCTAAATATAAGTCTTTGTAGAGATTTCAATATGGACTACATACAAAGCAAAATGAATGAATCTACACTCTAAACTATGTCTATATACACCCCTACATAGTCCATATTGAAACCTCTAAGAGGACTTATCTTTAGGAACGGAGGGAGTAGGTTTTAACATTCAAATATGACTATCGTGATCACCACTACATTACATGAGGGACGGTGTTGAACCCATTAATCTTGCAATAATTTTACTGATAATAAATTGGCATATGACTTGGAACACGCTATTTAGTGACCTGCCTAATGCCAGTTGACTACATTTAACTAAATTTTAAGGAACACCTCTTATCTATTTTTTCCATTTTACTCGAAATTGGACATGCACTTTAACTTTGTAACTTCCAAGATTCTTCTATTATTTTCTCGGAAGGGAATTAACACCTTGTATTGTTGAATCTGATTCAGCATGCATTCTTACACCATCACTTCTAGAGGCAGCATGTTCACTTTCTTATTTTCTATGGTTGATTGTAGGAATATAGAAGGCATGTGTACTAATGTGTCGGTGTACATAAGTTTGGGCTCTTCTGTACCCCTTACTTATGCACGGTCAGTTGTAGCCACACATGCGGCAAGGCTTGGCAGGGCAGTACAACGCAGATACAAGGCTACCAAGATAGCATTCAAGCCAGTAAACAGAGAGCAGAAGACAAGCTAGACCTCCCCCAGCAACATCCTTGCTAGGGCGGCTTGCATAGCCCCGACAAGCTCCCCGCCAGGGCAACTCGTGAATCACCAGCAAGGCCATCGCCCTTGAGGCTGAGAGCTCTGACATCTTCGACAATATCAAGGCCAAGACTCGGGAGCGCGCGCATAGTAGCATGCAGATCTTTGTGGAGACTAATGGCTTGCAGGTCTACATGAAAACCAGAAGACAAAGACCCCCGGCAAGGCCCTTGCCAGGGACGACTACGAGGCCCCGCAAGACCCTTGCCGGGGACAACTGCGGGGCCACAGCCAGGCCCGCACCCGACAAGGTTTCACCACCCCACGTCCGTTCCAGTGCGGCGACCAGTTTGACATCTAGGAAGACACCTGCGTGGTGGCATGAAGATTCTAGGCCAACTAAGCAAGCACCTGTATGGTGGCATGCGGATCTTCATGAAGGTCCTGCCACCGCACCAGCACAGCAGCTAGCCAGCCAACCTGGTGATGCATGCCTCGTCAGCCTGGACGCGTGTTGAAATGGGGTGAGGCAGTGATGAACGGGACAAGTTCTATTACCATCCCCGATAAAGTTGGAGGGCATGTAAGCAGCTCATTAAATGCATTTGTCCTACAACGTTGGCGATAAGCTTGGGCACCGTAGCTACTTTGCACCTTTTGTGTGCCACTATGGTGACCCCTTTGGCATATAAAAGGAGGCCCAAGGCATACAGGAGAAGGATTCGGACTTTTTGGACTCGGCATGCATAGCAGCTAGTCTAAGAACTCAAGAACACGAACTACACACCCAAAAGTAGGACTAGGGTTTTACGCTGCTCAGCGGCCCGAACCTGGATAAAAAAATCTTGTGCTGATCACCAAACCTGCTCTTTGTGCAACTCTCCCCCCGCCAACCGTAGAAGGGATCCTCGTGATCCCATAGGTGTCGTTTCCCCGACATCTTTGGCGTGCCAGGTAGGTGGGTGAAGTTGTGAAAATATGGTCTAGTAGTTAGTGTCAGTTTCTTCATCACCATGGCTCTGAAGAATAAGACAATCACGGTGATCGGTTCGTCTGGAGCCGGTCCGCCCGTGCCAGCACGAACGGGTGATGTGGCAGACGCTGGTGGTGGAGGAGATCAACACCATCCACATCATTCTGGTACCAGCAACCAAGTTAGCGGCATCGTCCGCAGCCGCGATGACGATCCGCGTGCCACCGCATCCAAGGATGGAGTCCTGCTGCCCGCAGGTGACGCGGGGACCTCCAAGGGTAGAAAGACGACCATGCCGATGCACGCGTTGCAGTCCTCCCAGGTCATGCGCGACGAGCAGTGCCATGACGTTGGTGACCCCGGGCATCGTCGCGGCAAGAGCCCTCAGCATCACTCTCAAGATGCGCAGGCCCGACATGCACGTCAAGATGCTGGCAAAAAGGGCGTGCGACAGCGGAATCGTGATGGAGCTCCTTCTAACGTAGTTAGAAGTTCGAGCACCTCCCATTCCTCATGTTTGTCACTTCCACCCACGCGAGCAGAAGCATTGGCACGAGCGCAGCAACTCCTCAACTTCCCTCCTACTGTGGAGAAGCAAGAAGAGTGGAGCGCTGCTATCCAGGGCCTTATTGACCATGCCAACAGGGATGGCCACCACGAGGCAAGTCCTCTGCGGCGCCGGACTACCGAGCCGGCATGTGTTGACAGTGCTAGGGTCAGGGGCGCCGCGACCACGGTGCACTCCCCTCGACCATGACAGCGGGTCGCCAGCTCATCGGTTCGACGCCCATGACGACATATCCATGGCATTGTTTGATCCCCGAGCCCGTCGCGACCAACGTCAAGTACCTCGGGAACGGCTAAAGGAGGATGCTCGAACCACCATCGAGCGGTGACGGGAAGCGCGCCATTAGTTTGATTGGCGTGCAGGGCCCACTGCGTACAAGCCTGCACCAGGGGATTCTGGTGATTTGCCTTACGCAATAACCTGTCCAACATTCACTCATGACCTGTGGTAGTTCGAGTGGCCCACAACCCGCACGTTCAAACCAGAGGTCCCGGAGAAGTATGATGGCAAGACTCATCCGTCCGAGTTCCTGAGCGTTTACACCATCGTGATGCAAGCTGTTGGGGCTCGGGGCTGCAAGGTGTTCGCCAACTATTTCCCGTTGGTGCTCAAGCCCAACGTCAGATCATGGTTGATGCACCTGCCGATAGATTCCATCTCCTCTTGGTTAGATCTGTGCCACAAGTTTTTTGGTGCCTTTACTAGAGGCCACATAGCTCCAGGCCACGCAAGTGATCTGCATGACATCCCTCAGAAGGATGGCATGCAAATACATACAGAGATTCAGCCGGGTGCAATATAACATCCCAGATGTTCATCCCGCCGCTATCACCAGCGCGTTCCATCAAAACATGTACAATCGTAAGATGCATGAAGAGCTGGCGATGAAGAAGGTTGCGGAAGTTGCCGAATTGTATGTTCTGGCTGACAGGTGTGCCCGAGCTGAAGAAGGAAGGAAGTACCTCGGCGAGGATGCCAACGTGGGAAGTGACTCTGAAGATGAGGACGTCGTCGCCCCGGCGAAGAAGGGCCGACGATGCAACAGGAAGCGCAAAGGCAAGACCATGCTTGTTGTCGAGGAATCCGATGACCCCAGCACCGCTAAGAAGGCCAAGGTTGACGACCCCAGTAAGGAGATTGCCGGGTGCAACGCCTGCCAAGCCTTGGCGGCTACCGGCAAGCCAGAGGGCTCCGACAAGCAATATTGCAAGATTCACCGCACCAAAGGTCATGATCTCCAAAACAGCCGTCAAGTTGAGCAGCTAATGGAGAAGCAGAGGGCTAAGTACAAAAGACGAGACAAAGATAAGGGCCAAGATGGTGCGGAGGGATCCGGCAAGAAGCATGGTGACCGAGGAGGTCGCCACGGCAAATATAAGCAACAAGAGAGGCCTGCTCGAGGCTGCGACAAGGAAGAAGGAGATGATGGTCGTGACGATCACGACGAGTCACTGAGCACGAGTTTCAGAAAGCAACGGAGGTCATGTGTGTTGATGGAGGTGCCTCGTTGCATTCTTCCCACCGCCAACTTAAACAGTGGGCGCGTGAGATTAATGCGATGGAGCCGATGATCGACGCCCAGAAGCCACTGAAATGGTCCAACACGCCTATCATTTTTTATGCGAAGGATCACCCTGATTGCACAACCGCAGTTGCGTGTTTGCCATTGTTGGTTTCACCAACAATACATAACCTCAAGGTGACGAAAATGCTAGTTGACGGTGGGGCCGGTCTGAACTTGATCTTGAATCAAGAGGTTGCGGATCCCTGATGAAGATCTTGAAGAAACAGGTACGTTCCAAGGGAGAAGCCAGCCTAAAGGAAAGGTCACACTACCAGTCACGTTTGGTGGCGAACTGAACTATAGGACAGAGAAGATCGTTTTTTATGTCGCCGAGATCCCATTGCCATATAACGGGATCCTTGGTCGTCCAGCATTGGCCAAATTCATGGCGGCATCACACTACGCATACAACAAGCTGAAGATGCCCGACCCAATGAGCATCATCACTGTCGGCTGCGACAAGAGGGATGCGCTCATCTGTGCCGACCAACTCTAACGAGAGGCAGTTGTCGCATCCACTGCCAAAACACTTTCTCCTGCCACGGGGAAGAAGACCGGCAAGACCTGAACTACTAGCAAGACTTCTAGCCCCGGCAAGCACTCCTGCACCCACTTGGCAAACGCGCCTCCTCGGAGTGCTGCATTCCCATCGAGGACGTGCCAGAGAGCTCCACCGGCAAGGGCAAGAAATCCAAGGCAGCACCACCAGAAACCAAGAAGGTACATGTGATGCCCCCAATTAAATCATACACTGATCATGCACGCAAATGAGTACGATCAAGATCATGGACTCACGGGAAGATATCACAACACAACTCTAAAAGTAAAATAAGTCATACAAGCATCATATTACAAGCTAGGGGCCTCGAGGGCTCGAATACAAGTGCTCGAACATAAACAAGTCAGCCAAAGCAACAATATCTTAGTACAGACATAAGTTAAAAAAGTTCCCATAAGATGGCTAGCACAAACTGGGATACAGATCGAGAGAGGCGCAAGCCTCCTACCTGGGATCCTCCTAAACTACTCTTGGTCGTCGTCAGCGGCCTGCACGTAGTAGTAGGCACCTCCAGTGTAGTAGGAGTCGTCGTCGACGGTGGCGTCTGGCTCCTGGGCTCCAACGTCTGGTTGCGGCATCCGAGAAGAAGAGGAAAAAGGGGGAAAGAGGGAGCAAAGCAACTGTGAGTACTCATCCAAAGTACTCGCAAGCAAAGATCTACACTACATATGCATGGGTATATGTGTAAAGAGGCAATATCGGTGGACTGAACTTCAGAATCCCAGAATAAGAGGGGGATTGTTAGTCCTATCGAAGACTACACTTCTGGCAGCCTCTGTCTTGCAGCATGTAGAAGAGAGTAGATTGAAGTTCACCAAGTATCATCGCATAGCATAATCCTACCCGGCTATCCTCCCCTCATCGCCCTGTGGGAAAGCGATCACCGGGTTGTCTCTGGAACTTGTCTGGGTGTGTTTCATTAACTATCTGGTTCTAGTTGTCATAAGGTCAAGGTACAACTCTGGGTCGTCCTTTTACCGAGGGACATGGCTATTCGAATAGATAAACTTCCCTGCATGGGTGCACCACATTTCCCAACACGCTCGATCCCTCTGGCCAGACACACTTTCATGGGTCATGCCCGGCCTCGGAAGATCAACACGTCGCCACCCTACCTAGGCACAACAAAGAGGTCAGCACACCGGTCTAAATCCTATGCGCGTAGGGGTCTGGGCCCATCGCCCATTGCATGCCTGCACATTGCGTACATGGCCGGTGAGCAGACCTAGCAACCTCCATTACAAAGGAAGTTGCGTTACACGGTCCAACCCGGCGCGCGCCGCTCAGTCGCTGACGTCAAGAAGGCTTCAGCTGATACCACGACGTCGAGTGCCCATAACTGTTCCCGCGTACTTGGTTAGTGCGTATAGGCCAATGGCTAGACTCAGATCAAATACCAAGATCTCGTTAAGCGTGTTATTTTGAAGTAATCGTGGACACCGACCAGGGCCAGACCCACCTCTCACCTAGGTGGTCTCAACCTGCCCTGTCGCTCCGCCACAAAGATCCACACAGAGGGTCGTCTGGACAAATGTCCTTTCAGCCCCCAATCCGTGAATCACTCGCGGGTACTCTATGAGCCGACCCAACTTTAGTCACCATCTGTATAGTATGTAAGTATGTATAGTATATACCCGCGATCACCTCCCGAGTGATCACGGCCCGATAGTATAGCAAGGCAGACGGACAAGAATGTGGGGCCACAGATGATAAATTAGCATCCTAAACTAAGCATTTAGGATTGCAGGTAAGGTATCAACAACTATAGAAACAATGACAGGCTATGCAACAGAATAGGATTAACCAAACAGTAACATGCTACACTACTCTAATGCAAGCTGTAGAGAGAAGAATATGCGATATCTGGTGGTCAAGGGGGGTGTTCCTGGTTGCTCTGGCAAGGAGGGGTCGTCAACTCCGTAGTTGAACGGGGCAGCAGCAGCATCAGTCTCGTAGTCTACCGGAGAGAAGAGGGGGAAGAAACAATAAACATAATGCAAACATAAGCATGACGATGCATCACATGAAAATGAGTGGTGCTAGGTGTGCCCTAACGCAGTAGTAGGTGATACCGGTGAAGGGGGCAAACATCCGGGAAAGTATCCCTGGTGTTTCGCGCTTTCGGATAGATGAACCGGAGGTGAAAAGTTGCAGGTTCACTATGCTAGGGACGTGTGGCTGATGAACAGGCTGTGTATTCGGATTCGTCTCGTTGTTCTGAGTAACTTTCATGTACAATGTATTTTCATCCGAGCTATGGTTTATTTTATATTAATTTTTAAAGTTTTAATTTATTTTAGAATCAATTTAATTCGAAATTCAGTTTATGACATCATCATGATGTCAGCATGACATCAATGGTCAACTGTGACACTCCAAAAATTTTGGGGTTTTTGTTTTAAACAAGGGCCTTGCTTGGTTTGAGGAAGGTCATTTAAACCCTTCTTAAAAACCCTCTTCTAAGTTTGCCCTCTAAAAATCTTTTCTTGGATTTAGTTTCTTCTAAAAAGAAAACCTTTTTGGTTTTGGGCTTTTATTTGGTTTTGATCCATTCTAGTTTTACCATGCCTATTATGGTAAGACTCCCCAAGACCCCCCCTTCCACTTTGAAACAACCCAAACATTCTGTCCAAACTAATAAAACCCATTTTTGGATTTTATTCCATTTATTTCCTTTCCGAAAACAATTTTGTCCTTTATTTTGAACCTAGGTGATTTGCAAAGCAAGTACCTTAATGCCTTTGGTTTTTGGTCTCAACTCAACTCCCCTGGATAGTCCCGAGCACCCACAACCTAGAACCATCAAGATCTACTCTTCTTCTTTTCAAAATTTTCAAATTTCACCCTCCGCAAGTTTGGACCAGATTTGTCAAATTTGGTGAAGTTCATATTTCCACTTCTCCAAATATTCCACCAAAATTCAGGCAACCTCTAGTTGCAATGAGAGACCACTCCACCAAAAACCAACTCAAGGAAAAATCCCCACATGCCAAAATCATTCTGTCGAACACCTAGCATGCACTGTTACAGTTCATATTCAGTAAAATTCAGAATTCAGTGTCGTTTCTCCGTCAGAGTTTCAGTCACAGGAAAACTGTGCACTTGGCACGTTGCTCACAGCCCCTCCTCCTTGTCCGGAGCTCCACACGCGCGCTTGGCTCATTCCTGGCGTCGGTGGCGCCCTGGCCCGCCTGCGCCGGCGTGTCCCGCGGCGGCAGAACCACCGTAACGGCCGACAGGGGGACACACTGTGGCATAACACCGTTCGGCACTGCCCAAACATCCTAAGAGCTCCGCGTGGCCATCTCCTTGCCAGCGCACGCATGCAGCACCGTCGCCATGGCCTGGCACGCGCAGAGCGCGTTCTCTGCCGCCGACGTGCCGTGCGGCCATTCCGTCGAGGACAGGCCGTAATCCTCCCTCCCTTACTGAGTTGGACACTGGGATGGCACCAGTGCTTCATCTAGATGATGCTCAAGCCCCTAAGCCGACCGTCCAGCCACAGCACCGCCGTAATCGCTCGCCGGACTTATCCGTTCACGGCAACCGCCTCGGGCCGGCTATAAATAGCACCCC
>NC_057804.1:162864503-162866391 GCF_018294505.1 Triticum aestivum | reverse complement strand
CCACCACCTCACCAGACCCCGCCTAGCCTCTGGAAGAGCCTCGAGTGGCCCTTCTTCCTCAACTCCGGCCACCTCCGTCCGCCTCGGGCTTCGGCAACATTCTCTTTGGTGAGAACTCCTCCGCCGCCCTACTCTCGCCCGTAGCCTCGTACCACCTCTAGGAGTCTAACCCCCACTCCAATTTGATTCTAGCAGCTCTCTCCGACGAGGCCCACGACCACCCGAACCGCCATCTGCTGGAGCAAGGGCCGCCGTCGACACAGCGCTTGCCGGCAACCACCACCACCACCCACAGACGCGGAAGGACGTGCTGATCACAGAGGTACCACCCGATCACCCAGCCCTGTCGTGGATCACCGTCGGCGACCACCGCATCTCTCGGGCGCCGTCGCGCCCTGTTTCCCTCGTTTGAATATTCAAACCTGGCGGGTGGAGCCCGCTTGTCAGCCTCTCAGCCTTTTTCTTTTAAACGAACCGTTTTCTGGGTTTTTTCTCCTGAACCCCCTGGGAGTTTTCTGTTTCATTATAGAAAGGTCCCTGGATCAAAACCCTTATATCTTTTAAATAGAACAGTATTTCTGGTTGATTCTTTTTCTGTTCTCTTTAAAATTTTGTCTAGTTTTTTATCAGATTTATTTGAAAATTATTTGGTATACTTTTTGTGCACCTCGTGGTATTTACGTTACGTGCGTATTTTTCTTATACCATAGATTCCGGAGGAAGTGACGGAGCCGCAAACTTCACCCAGTTAGACTCCGACTACTCCGAACCAGGCAAGCATGTTTGAACTCTTGATATGATGAAGTGTTTGTTGAAATGTTTGCATCTTAGGAGTTTCATGGCATGTTTATGAGCATTTCTTTAAATGTTATATTTCATGCACAGAAGTGGAAAGTAAGTTTCGGAAAGCCATATGTTGTTGGATACATATTGGCATGGCCATGAGATGGCATGAGGATGGGTAAGATGGCAGTGTTGTGACATGCCAGTCTTATGCCAGTCCATTTGACATCAGTGTCATCATGAATCAAATCACATTCCCATTCATTTCCATTCCTATACTGCCACATGTTTTCCGCAAGGAATATGGCTTAGTAAGTTGCAACCATTTTCCTGGTACACACCAAGTAGAGAGGCCGGGATGAGGGTTCCATGGCCCTGGATTAAAGCCCGTCATCCGGTCAGGGGGCATGGGTGTTTCCGGTTCGGACCGAGAGGGGGGCACCCCTTAGAGCGCGCGTATAGAAATTTGATCCCATGCTATTCGAGGTTGTGACCTCCCCGTCACAAAGTTTTTCTTGGACGTTGTCTAGGGTGATTCCTGGCATCGTGAGGTAGAATGGGTGTGTACTGGTTAAATGTGTTTCTACCAAAATACCGTGAACAGAACTAGTCCTTCGTGACTACGGAAATCCGTTGGCTGTGGTCAGTCAGTACAAACTCTGCAGAGTCACAAATCCTTCAAATCATCTTGTACTTGTCCAAGTACTGTATTCATCTTATCTTGTCAGATATCAGTCTCAGTGACAAAACTCCGGTGGAATACATGTGTGTAAAATGCGGTTAAAAGTTTATTCTTGTGGATGGACTAACCTTGTTACTTACATTTGTTTTAAGCCCTGTCTGTGATGTTGCTCAGACGTCCGACGGTGGCATACTTGTTATTTACTTTTATTATAGGCCCTTTCTGTGATGTCGCTCTGATGTCCGACTGTGGTATTTCTTTTATAAGCCCTTTCTATGATGTCGCTCCGACGTCCGACTGTGGCATTTCTTTTATAAGCACTTTCTGTGATGTCGCTCTGACGTCCGACTGTGGCATTTCTTTTATAAGCACTTTCTGTGATGTCGCTCAGACGTCCGACTGTGGCATTTCTTTTCAAGCCCT
>NC_057804.1:162852907-162864220 GCF_018294505.1 Triticum aestivum | reverse complement strand
TCTGCGATGTCGCTCAGACGTCCGACTATGGCATTTCTTTTCAAGCCTTTTCCGCAATGTCGCTCAGACGTCCGACTGTGGTATTTCTTTTACAAGCCCTTTCTGTGATGTCGCTCAGACGTCCGACTGTGGCACTTCTTTTACAAGCCCTTTATGTGGTGTCGCTTAGACGCCCGAGTGCGGCACGAACTTTATTTGTTTGCCTTTCGAGGCGTCTCTCCAGACACCCGATCGGTTTTCAGTTATTTGTTTTATTTATCAAGTCATGCAAAATATTATTATTGGGATGAGCATCATTATTTTTGTTCATGACGCATTCATGCATACATTTATTATATCTTTTGTCTGAACTGTCTTGCGAGTACTTTCAAAGTACTCACCTGGCTTGTTGATTTGGCCAGATGTTGATGAAGGCGATCTCATGGATGAAGAGTTCTATAGCGAGTCCGACGCCTAGAGGAGTCCCAGTCAGTCCCGTGCGATCCTGTCTTGGTCATTGTTTCATATCCGCTTCCGCCACCCCTGAATAAATTCATCGGGCCTCACCTCGACGCTCGATAAGCTGCCAGTTAGGAGCCAAGTTATCCACCACCACTTTTTATCTCGAGCTAGTAGCATGTGACCACACCCCTGTACCATAACCACCCTTATGTAAGATATTGGCGAGTTTGTAATAAATTGTTGAGCAGCCTCAGCTCAATCCTGTAATATAATTATGCTACTGGTCTTTTGTTTATCAAGTATTTGTCTACCAGTGAGGATAACTTTTCCTATACTGGGAACTAAAGATCGATTTTCTCAATAAGCATTTTATTGAAAAAGTCAGTCGTGACAGACTTGGTACCAGAGCCAGGCTGACTGTAGGAAGCCACTAGGTGCGATCGCTAATTGGTTATTAGCATGATAGAGTTTATTCGTGTTTTTACAAATGTAGTCATTTTTCTGACAGTCAGCATAAAATCTGATCGTTCAGAATTTTTGCCTACTTTTGTAGATGGCTGGCAATGAATGTGAGTCACAGATGTTCGCCAACGTGCCTGAGGGGTTCGTCAAACTCCTCTCCTTCATCATTCAGGTCGCGATGGGGCCATCCATGCGCCCAGTCTTCACACTTTATCCACACAAGATCAACGACAGTCTGACCATGCACCAGGCCGCGGTGCAATTCAGGGGAGGGCGTGTTGACATACGCCGCTTCCGATTCTTGGGGAGAGCCATGCCTACAGAGAGGCATGCTATGCAGATGGCTGCCCGCGAGGCGATAGCTCGTCTTCGGGACGTCCTTCCTGCAATGAAGACCCGTCGCTACCTCTACCTTCCATGCCACGTGCCTTACACCTGTCACTACTCATTCTCTTGCCCCAGAGGAGAGCAAGACGAGGCCTTTGAGATGCTTGTCGAGTACCTCCGAGCCCTGGAGGCAGCCTTCGACAGCATGGTGGACGACCTCGTAGCTGCCCGCATGGACTCAGTTCATGGCTGTGCCGCCAACAGGAGGGAACTCCTGCACACCGCTCCACCGCTGACTTTTATCTCATCCTCAGCTTCTCATTCACCTACCATTCTCGCCACTGCTCGTCGTCTTCCTACCACTGAGGAATTAAACCAAGCTATTGCACCCACTCCCGTTCGCGCTGCACCACTCATTGCACCCACTCCCGTTCACGCTGCACCACTCTTTGCACCCACTCCCATACGTGCTACCCCACCTATTGCGCCCATTCATATTCAGGTTACTCCGCCTATGGCACCTGCTCCATTAGCTCAGCGCAGCATTCCTCGTCTGGAACCTATTAGCGAGGAGGAGGTCGATTCCCCAGCGTCACTGTGTCTCACCCTCGGCAGGCCAAGGGAGATCCTCACCATCTCTGACTGAGTGCGTGTAGACGCCATGCGATGTACCGACTTGTGTGATATGTTTATATGTACATAGGTTGTGAGAAGTAGCCTGTTTGCGCATCATGTAGGATCTGGAAAAGTGCACTAGTCTAAATAGCATGTCAGGATTATGTACGCATATCCTGAGTGATGTAATGTATAATTATGCTTGCGTGTAAGATATGTAATAGTCCTTCTCCGCGCGCAACCGTGTAATTTCAAAAATATCCTGGAGTCTTAAAATTTTCTTTATGTGTGATTTTATTGACTTCTGCGACTCTCTTTCTTGTCTTACGAGTTTCACAAAATATATCCCCAGAGTGAAAGATGTCTCGTCCTTGGACGTGTTCCATGCCAAATCAGCTGGAGGATAATTATGGCACGCTGCCAAACCACAATTTCACTCAGGAACAGACAAGACAACAAGACAGTGAAACAACATTTACCCAGGTATGTCGTCTGTATGAACAGAGTCAGCAACAACACCAGGAAATGATGAACCAATTCATCAATATGGGAAATAACCGTGGTCAGTATCAGCAGCAATCCAAGTTATCTGAGTTACAGAAAATGCGTCCCCAAACATTTTCTCACACTGACAAGCCTCTTGAGGCCGTAGACTGGCTTCGAGACATGGAGAGAAAATTAATTATAACACAATGTTCAGACCGTGAGAAAGTATTGTATGCACCGCATTATCTCACAGGAGCAGTTGTATCGTGGTGGGAAAACTTCCTGCACATGCACCCCAACGAAAATGAAATCACCTGGGAAGATTTCAAGGAAGGTTTTCGTGGGGCACACATTCCTAAAAGTGTGATGAAAATCAAGAAGAGAGAATTTGATGATCTCAAGCAAAGGACCATGACCGTGTCAGAATACAACAGCCAATTCACTTTGTTGTCTCGCTACGCAAATGAAGAGCGCATGACCGAGAGCAAGAAGATGGAAACATTCTTGGAAGGCCTAGCACCCGCGCTTAAATGCCAGCTAGTTGTGCATACCTTCCCAGACTTTAAAACACTGGTGGATAAGGCCATTACTCTGGAAAATGAGGGACGCAGCTTAGAAGATTTCCGTAAACGCAAGAGGGACCAGTCTACTTTTGCTCGCAACCACAGAAGCAAGACTGAAATTCAGAACGGTAGTGCACACAAAACCCCGATGAATAATTCATGCCCAATCAAGAATTTCCATGCAAGAGACAAGGAGTTCACATATCGCCCAGGCGTTACTTGTTACGCTTGTGGAGAAGAAGGGCACTATGCCAAGCAATGCCCCAAGCCAAGAAACTCAACCCCAAAGCCTAACAATGGTGCAAATAATTCAGTGCCAAAGCGAAACAATTTCAACCCCAATAACAACCACCGGAAAGGTCACCTGAACCACGTGACCGGAGAGGAAGCACAAAACGCCCCAGATATCGTACTCGGTACGTACCCTGTCAACACAATACCTGGCATGGTTTTGTTTGATTCTGGAGCTTCTAACTCATTCATTTTGAAGAGTTTTGCTTTGCAAAATAATTTTTCGATGCTTCCCTTGGAAAAATCAATGATCATCAAGTCCCCTGGGATTAAGCAAGTGACCCAGAGTTATTGTCAAGGTGTGGTTATTGAATTTGAAGGATTGAAGTTTAACGCCAACCTTATTGTATTGGAAAGCAAAGGACTGGATGTCATCCTAGGGATGGACTGGTTAACCACCAACAAAGGTTTTATTGACTACTTCAACTGGACCGTGATTCTCACACACCATCACGGGGAGAAAATAAAAGTTTCAGCCAAAGAGAGACAAATACCTCGGCAACCGAGATTAAACAAGGTGGACGTCTCTGAGTTGAACAAGGTTCCAGTAGTGTGTGAATTTCCAGACGTATTTCCAGAAGAACTACCAGGCATGCCACCGGACCGAGAGATAGAATTCAGCATTGAGCTAGCACCCGGAACCGCTCCCATTTACAAGAAACCATACAGAATGGCACCATACGAATTGGTAGAACTGAAGAAGCAAATAAAAGAATTATTGGAGAAAGGATACATACGAGCCAGTTCCTCACCTTGGGGTTCTCCAATTTTATTTGCCAAGAAGAAGGATGGAACACTGAGATTGTGTATTGACTACCGAGCTCTAAACATGGTCACAATCAAGAACAAATACCCAATGCCCCGAATAAATGACTTATTTGATCAGCTCGCACAGGCCAAAGTCTTCTCAAAAATTGACTTGAGATCAGGATACCACCAATTAAAAGTACGAACAGAAGATATTCCCAAGACAACCTTCACTTCCAGATATGGACTGTATGAGTTCACGGTAATGCCATTTGGGCTAACCAACGCCCTCGCATATTTTGCTCACCTCATGAACAAAGTATTTATGAAGTATATGGACAAGTTTGTTGTGGTATTCATCGATGATATTTTGATATACTCCAAAACACCAGAAGAGCACGCCGAGCATCTCAGGATTGTACTCGGAGAACTCAGGAAACACCAACTGTATGCCAAATTCAGCAAATGTGAATTTTGGCTAAGACAGGTGGGTTTTCTGGGCAACATACTCACCCAAGAAGGTATTGCAGTAGACCCGAAAAAGGTCAAGGCCGTACTTGGCTGGAAACCACCAGCTTGCGTAACAGACGTACGGAGTTTCTTGGGAATGGCAGGCTATTATCGAAGATTTATTGAAGGATTCTCCACCATAGCAAAGCCAATGACGCAGTTGCTCAAGAAAGGCAAGAAGTTTGAATGGACGGAAGCATGTCAGAAAAGCTTCCAAGAGCTAAAAAGCAAATTAACAACGGTACCAATATTAATTGTGCCAGACATACACAAGAGTTTTGAGGTGTATTGTGAAGCATCCCAGAAAGGCCTCGGATGCGTATTGATGCAAGAAGGCAAAGTAGTTGCGTATGTCTCCAGACAACTTCGCAAGCATGAGGAGAATTATCCCACTCATGACTTAGAATTGGCAGCGGTCATCCATGCACTCAAGGAATGGAGACACTTCCTACTTGGAAATCATTGTGAAATATACACAGACCATAAGAGTCATAAGTATATTTTCACACAGCCGGAACTTAATTTATGGCAACGACGCTGGTTGGAGTTGGTGAAGGATTATGATGTTGGGATCCACTATCATCCCGGAAAGGCAAATGTTGTGGCAGATGCCCTTAGTCAGAATCCCAGCACGGACGACGACAGTATACCAAAGTTGAGGCCAGAATTTCAACAGGAATTTGCCAAACTCAATGTAATAATGGTTACCGAAGGCAGTGTGTCGAATCTGGAAATACAGGCTACCCTGATGGAAAAGATTAAGGAGGCTCAGCACAGACACCCCAGCATTGATGGCATAAAGAGGAAAGTGAGTTTGGGCAAGGCCTCAGAATTCAACGTAGATGAGCAAGGAATATTGTGGTACGGAGAGAGACTTTGCGTACCAAACATCAAGGACCTCAAATAGCAGATTATGGCTGAAAGCCACACCGCTCCGTATTCAATCCATCCTGGAGGACAAAAATGTACAAAGACCTTCAGGAAAATTTTTGGTGGCACGGTATGAAGAGAGATATAGCCACGTTCATTGCATGTTGTGACTCTTGTCAACGCATCAAGGCCGAGCACCAGAAACCAGCCGGGCTGTTACAGCCAAACAAGATACCCGAGTGGAAGTGGGACGAGATAGGGATGGATTTCATTGTTGGACTACCACGGTCATGACACGGAAACGATGCCATATGGGTCATAACCGACAAATTAACCAAAGTGGCACATTTTATTCCGGTGAAGACAACTTACACCACTCAGAGACTGGCCAGACTTTATCTTGCCCGTATCGTCTGCCTGCATGGAGTCCCAAAGACTATCATATCCGATAGAGGCACACAGTTCGTCTCTAGATTTTGGGATCACCTACAATAGGCACTAGGAACCCAACTATCGTTCAGTACCGCATACCACCCCCAGACTGATGGTCAAACTGAACGCGTAAACCAAATTCTGGAAGACATGCTGAGAGCCTGTGTCCTCACATATGGAACTAGTTGGGAAGAAAGTTTGCCTTATGCAGAGTTCGCATACAACAACAGTTATCATGCCAGCTTGCAAATGGCACCCTTTGAAGCTCTGTATGGAAGAAGATGTCGAACCCCGCTAAATTGGTCAGAGACCGGAGACAGCCATATCTTCGGCCCAGATATGCTCAAGGCGGCTGAGGAGAAAGTTAAGACGATTAGAGATCGACTCAAGACAGCTCAAAGTCGGCAAAAGAGTTATTACGATAGAAAGCATCGGGAAATTAGTTTTGAACCCGGAGAATTTGTATACCTAAGAGTCTCTCCTATGAGGGGTCTGCAGCGATTCAGGATTAAGGGAAAGCTAGCACCAAGATTCATCGGACCATTCCATATAGTGGCCCGAAGAGGCACGGTAGCCTACCAGCTAGACCTACCCGGAGATTTATCCGGTATCCACAATGTGTTTCACATCTCGCAGTTGAGAAAGTACGTGAGCAACCCAGAGAAGCAAGTATCGCATGAAAATATTGACATGCAACCAGACCTCACCTACCGGGAGCACCCAATAAAAATATTAGAAGAGTCTGAGAGGAGGACCCGATAGAAAGCCATCAAGTTTTTCAGAGTTCAGTGGAGCAATCACACCGAGAATGAAGCAACTTGGGAGAGCGAGGATTTTCTTTGAATAGAGCACCCACACTTGCTTAAGGATCAGCTGAAATCTCGGGGACGAGATTTTTCCTAAGGGGGTAGGTGCTGTGACACTCCAAAATTTTTGTGGTTTTTGTTTTAAACAAGGGCCTTGCTTGGTTTGAGGAAGGTCATTTAAACCCTTCTTAAAAACCCTCTTCTAAGTTTGCCCTCTAAAAACCTTTTCTTGGATTTAGTTTCTTCTAAAAAGAAAACCTTTTTGGTTTTGGGCTATTATTTGGTTTTGATCCATTCTAGTTTTACCATGCCTATTATGGTAAAACTCCCCAAGACCCCCCCTTCCACTTTGAAACAACCCAAACATTCTGTTCAAACTAATAAAATCCATTTTTGGATTTTATTCCATTTATTTCCTTTCCAAAAACAATTATGTCCTTTATTTTGAACCTAGGTGATTTGCAAAGCAAGTACCTTAATGCCTTTGGTTTTTGGTCTCAACTCAACTCCCCCGGATAGTCCCTAGCACCCACAACCTAGAACCATCAAGATCTACTCTTCTTCTTTTCAAAATTTTCAAATTTCACCCTCTGCAAGTTTGGACCAAATTTGTCAAATTTGGTGAAGTTCATATTTCCACTTCTCCAAATATTCCACCAAAATTCAGGCAACCTCTAGTTGCAATGAGAGACCACTCCACCAAAAACCAGCTCAAGAAAAAATCCCCACATGCCAAAATCATTCTGTCGAACACCTGGCATGCACTGTTACTGTTCATATTCAGTAAAATTCAGAATTCAGTGTCGTTTCTCCGTCAGAGTTTCAGTCACAGGAAAACTATGCACTTGGCACGTTGCTCATAGCCCCTCCTTCTTGTCCGGAGCTCCACACACGCGCTTGGCTCGTTCCTGGCATCGGTGGCGCCCTGGCCCGCCTGCGTCGGCGTGTCCCGCGGCGGCAGAACCACCGTAACGGCCGACAGGGGGACACACTGCGGCATAACGCCGTTCGGCGCCGCCCAAACATCCTGAGAGATCCGCGTGGCCATCTCCTTGCCAGCGCACGCATGCAGCACTGTCGTCGTGGCCTGGCATGCGCAGAGCGCGTTCTCTGCCGCCGACGTGCCGTGCGGCCGTTCCATCGAGGACAGGCTGTAATCCTCCATCCCTTACTGAGTTGGACACTAGGATGGCACCAGTGCTTCATCTAGATGATGCTCAAGCCCCTAAGCCGACCATCCAGCCATAGGACCGCCGTAATCGCTCGCCGGACTTATCCGTTCACGGCAACCGCCTTGGGCCGGCTATAAATAGCACCCCCGAGCTTGCTCTCGCCCCCGCACAACTCCACCACCTCACCAGACCCCGCCTAGCCTCTGGAAGAGCCTCGAGGGGCCCTTTGTAACGCCCTCGATGCGGCTATAGCTCCCACGTGTCGAGGCATGACTTAGAGGCACAACCGCATTGAAAGCAATGTCGCAAGTCAGGCAATCATTACAACATCCCATGTAATATATAATAAAAGGGGGAGATAACATAGTTGGCTTACACTCGCCACGTCACATCAGAGTACATAAATAACATCCATCAAACAAACACTCATGGCCCTACTACGGCGCCAAAATAGAAAAGAACCCAACGTGCGACAAGGTCCTGAATCGATAACCCCAACTAGGCACCACTACTGATCATCCGGAAAAGACACATAGTATCGCTGAGAGTCCTCGTCGAACTCCCACTTGAGCTCGTAATCGTCAATTGGAGCAGAAACACCTGGACCTGCATCTGGAGTTGTAGCATCTATGAGCCACAGGGACTCAGCAATCTCACACCCACGCGATCAAGACTATTTAAGCTCATAGGAATGGATAAGGCAAAATATGTGGAGCTGCAGCAAGCGACTAGCATATGTGGTGGCTAACTTATACGCAAAAGAGAGCGAGAAGAGAAGGCGAAGCACGAGCGAGAAGCTAAAGGAACATCCTGCGCAAGCATAACTCCAACACCGTGTCCACTTCCCGGACTCCGCCGAGAAGGGGCCATCACGGTAACACACGCGGTTGATTCATTTTAATGAAGTTTAATTCAAGTAATCTACAACCGGACATTAACAAATTCCCATCTGCCCATAACCGCGGGCACAGCTTTCGAAAGTTCAATCCCTGCAGGGGGGTCCCAACTTAGCCCATGACAAGCTCTCACGGTCAACGAAGGAATAGACCTCCAGCCGAGACACACCGATCAGACTCGGCAACCCAGTACAACAAGACAATTCGACAGGTTAAAACAAGACCAGCAACACCGCCCGAATGTGCCGACAAATCCCGATAGGAGCTGCACATATCTCTTTCTCAAGGCACACTCAGATGAGCGCTCCATACAACTAAAACCAAACCTCGAGTTTCCCCGAGGGGGCGCTGCATAGGACTCTAGTTTGGACCAACGCTCAGAGGAGCACTGGTCCGGGGGGGGTTAAAATAAGATGACCTTCGGGCTCCGGAAACCCAAGGGAAAAAGAGGCTAGGTGGCAAATGGTAAAACCAATGTTGGGCATTGCTGGAAAAGCTTTAATCAAGGAGAACTATCAAGGGGTTCCCATTATAACCCAACCGCGTAAGGGACGCAACAATCCGGGAACATAACACCGATATGACGGAAACTAGGGCGGCAAGAGTGGAACAAAACACTAGGCGAGAGGCCGAGCCTTCCACCCTTTACCAAGTATATACATGCATTAAGACAACATAGCAACATAATGATATCCCAACAAGAAAATAAATGTTCCAACAAGGAACGGCTCCAATCTTCACCTGCAACTAACAACGTTATAAGAAGGGCTGAGCAAAGCGGTAACATAGCCAATCAACGGTTTGCTAGGACAATGGTGGGTTAGAGGATCAACATGGCAATTGGGAGGCTGACAAGCAAAAGGTAGGCATCGTAGCAGTGGCAAAGCAAAAGAGCGAGCAAACTAGCATAGCAAAGATAGTAGTGATTTCGAGGGTATGATCATCTTGCCTGCACAGTTGTCAGAGTTGACTGGATCCTCGCAAGCAAACTCAACGGGCTCCTCGGTAGCGAACTCATCTCCCGGCTCTACCCAACAAGACAAAAAAGCAACAAGGATACAATCAACCACGTGCAAGACCAAGCAATATGATGAAATGATGATATGCTATGCGGGATGCGATGCGGGATGCAAAATGCAAGATATGACAGGAAATGCATGAACCTGGCCTCAACTTAGAAAACCAAGTGTGACACTGGATAGAGGGGATGAAACCGCTTGAAAACGATATAAAGATCATTGGAATCGGAGCTACGGTTTGGAAATGGCAAGCGTTTTAAGATATGACACCGGTCTGCGATTTACAGCAAGTAGGCATCTAAATGCAACGAAATGAACATGCTACAGCCACCAAACATGAAAACAAAATACATGGCAGTGATGTACACAAGATGGTTGACAAAACACTAGCACTGAGCCATAGGCAAATTCATCCATTAAGAGGTTCAAACAAGCATGGAAAAAATGAATATGCAAAACAGATTCCAGACTTAGTGAAATCAACACTAGTCTGAAATTTCAGATCACGATGCTCTCTTCGGAGCAGCAAAACAACATGATAGAAAACCTGAACATGACAAGTAAGAACATGGCATGGAGCTACTCAACAAGCTTAACAAAACACCCAAAGTGACCTGGGGCCAAAAGGGTTCACAAAATACTCTACCGAGCTCACGAACATAGCTCGAACACAATCAGTTTTCAGACTTAGTGAAAACTGAGACATGCTGAAATTTAACTCACGAAGGCATGTAAACAAGCTCGATGCACTCACTACGGTGCAAGTCATGGCAAGGAAAGCATATAACCAGCAAGAAGGCACAATGTGCTAGCTACACATGGCAAGAACGAAGGCATAGCATGCATGGAACACTAACGGTAGCATCGGCAAAATCGCAAACAAGTTGATGATCTGCCCAGATTAACAACGAAGCAAAAGTTGAGCTCGATTGAGTCAACCTAGAGCACTCCACATATGCCAACAAAGACATGGATGGATAGAGCATAACATAAATATCAAAACTCCCTTACTGATCATCCTCAAAAGAGGCACGGATCACTAGGAAACAAGCTGGACATATAGCATCATGAACTAAAATATCCCAGACTTAGTGAAAATCACTAAGTCCCTGAAATCTGCAATCTCAGGTACCTCTCTTCGCAAGCTTGCACAAGACAACACACACATCCTAAAAATGCATGGGTGGCACCTCTGGAAAGAAGACAAAATGCTTAACAATTCGTCCCAAAGGGGCACAGGCATATCATGCACGAATTAAACATGGCAAAAATGACAAAAGTGCATGATGAACTAACGGATCTGCGATTTAACTCACGAAGCCTCCTTCTAACAGCATTTTGGGTATCAATATGACCTCAAACGCAAATGATGCAATGGAATGGAATGATGTACATGTCGAGGCAAAGATTTTGATATATCATACGCCCAAAACGGAGCTACGGTTGCGAAGATACAAGCAGTCAAAGGTAGCACGAAAATTAGGGTTTCGGGGGAGAGAGGTCAACCGATGCCCAGATCCAGATCTGGATCTGCACGCTTCCCGAGGCGGCGTCGGAGACACTGTAGCAGCCGAAGGAGCTCGTCGCCGGAGCTGGTGGAGGAGGGGAGGCCGGCGAGGCGGCGGGGAGACGCCGGGGTGGCGCCGGGGAAGACCGGTGGCGGCGCCCGGCGGCGG
>NC_057804.1:162842311-162851747 GCF_018294505.1 Triticum aestivum | reverse complement strand
GGGCGAAGGAGGAGGCGGCGGCGGATTGGGCCTCGGGGGCCGGCGCTGGGCCTCGGGCCCGCGTCGTTGGCGGCGGCGAACTGGTCCCGCGGGGACACATGGCGGCGGCGGGTTGGATGGCGGCGGCGGGCGGACGTTGTCCAGTCGGATCCGGACACGTCCGTCGGTGGCGGGGTTGATCTGTTTTTTTTAACTAGGGTTTCGGACGGGGGAAGAAGAGATCCGAATGGAGGGGGTATAAATAGGCATAAGTGGAGCTAGGAGAGTCCAAATGAGGTGCGGTTTTCGCCCACGCGATCGTGATCGAATGCTCTAGGACATGGAGCAGAGTTTGGTGGGTTTTGGGCCAAATTTGGAGGGGTGTTGGGCTGCAACACACACGAGGCCTTTTCGGTCCCTCGGTTAACCGTTGGAGTATCAAACGAAGTCCAAATGATACGAAACTTGACAGGCGGTCTACCGGTAGTAAACCAAGGCCGCTTGGCAAGTCTCGGTCCAATCCGGAAATGTTTAATCCCCACACACGAAAGAAAGCTAGAAATGGCCACCGGAGGAGAACGAAGCGCTGGAATGCAAAACGGACAACGGGGAAAATGCTCGAATGCATGAGATGAACATGTATGCAAATGCAATGCACGTGACGACATGATAAGAGATTCACGAAAAAGAAAAACAACACACGGAGACACATACCCAAACCCGAGAAATAAATATAACTTAGCGCCGGAGACGGCAAGAGTGGATACAAATATGGAAAGTATATCTGGGGCGTTACAACACTCCACCACTACGAGAAGATCTCGTCCCGAGATCTAGGACTGAAAGAACTCCAGGTACTCAGAACGGAGGTGATCCTCGCGTTCCCAGGTAGCTTCACGGTCAGAATGGTGAGACCACTTGACTTTGAGGAATTTGATTGATTTGTTGCGAGTCTTGCGTTCAGTCTCTTCAAGAATAGCAACTGGGTGCTCACGATAAGAGAGATCTTCTTGGAGCTCAATGTCCTCGAAGTTGACGGTGCGGTCAGGAGTCTTGAAGCACTTTCGAAGCTGAGAGACATGGAACACATCATGAACATTTGCAAAGTTTGAAGGAAGCTCGAGTTGATAGGCGAGGTCGCCTCTCTTGCTGACAACCTTGAAAGGTCCCACGTATCTAGGGGCAAGCTTCCCTTTGATACCGAAGCGACGAGTACCTTTCATGGGAGAGACGCGGAGGTAAACATGATCTCCGATCTCGAAAACCAGATCACGGTGCTTACTATCATAGTAGCTCTTCTGGCGGGACTGGGCTGCTTTGAGGTTATCACGAATGACTTTGCACATATCTTCTGCTTCTGTGATTAGGTCATTACCCAGCAGCTGACATTCACTGGTTTCAGACCAGTTGAGAGGGGTACGGCACTTCCTGCATATAGAATTTCAAAGGGGGCCTTGCCCGAACTTGCTTGAAAGCTGTTGTTGTAAGAGAATTCAGCATAAGGAAGACAGTCCTCCCACTTCATGCCGAAGGAGATCACACAAGCCCTGAGCATATCTTCAAGAATTTGGTTGACACGCTCGACTTGACCGCTTGTTTGAGGATGGAAAGCTGTGCTGAAGCGGATGTTGGTGCCCATGGCCTTCTGAAAAGAATCCCAAAACTTGGAGGTAAAGATGCTGCCACGGTCTGAAGATATCACTTGAGGAATACCGTGCAGAGAGACAATGCGAGAGGTATAGAGTTCCGCCAATTGAGCTGCAATGATCGACTCTTTGATAGGCAGAAAATGCGCCACTTTGGTGAGCTTGTCGATGACAACAAATATAGCATCATTGCCACGCTTGGACTTTGGAAACCCAGTGACGAAGTCCATTTCAACGTGGTCAAACTTCCATTCTGGAATGGCAAGAGGTTGGAGGAGACCAGCTGGCCTTTGGTGTTCTACCTTCACTCTTCTGCAGACATCACATTCATTCACGAATTGAGCGATCTCGCGCTTCATTCGAGTCCACCAATAAGCTTGCTTGAGGTCCTGATACATCTTCGTACTCCCAGGGTGGATGGAGAGGAGAGAATTGTGAGCCTCGTTCATGATCACCTTACGAAGTTCACCTTTGGGCACAACCATTCGATCCTCGAAGAAAAGAGTGTCCTTGTCATCAAGTCGGTAGCACTTGTACTTGGACTGACTCTTAGCAATACCAAACTTCACCTTCTCCACCATATCATCAAGAAGCTGGGCTTGGCGAATCTGGTCTTCCAAGGTAGGAGAAACTTGAAGGTTGGCGAGGAAACCTTGAGGAACAACTTGCAGATTCAGCTTGCGGAAAGCTTCACAAAGCTCGGGTTGATAAGGCTTGAGAATCAGACTGTTGCAATATGCTTTCCTGCTCAAAGCGTCAGCAATCACATTAGCCTTGCCTGGAGTATACTCGATACTCGGATTGTACTCTTGAATCATTTCGACCCATCGAGTCTGCCTGAGGTTGAGATTAGGCTGAGTGAAGATGTACTTGAGACTCTTGTGATCAGTGAAAATATCCACTTTCCTTCCCAATAGAAGATGTCTCCAAGTCAACAAAGCGTGCACAACTGCCGCCAACTCGAGATCATGAGTGGGGTAGTTCTTCTCATTAGGTTTCAAATGGCGAGAGGTATAAGCGACAACTTTCTTCTCTTGCATCAGTACAGCACCGAGACCTTGGAGAGAGGCATCACAAAAGACCTCGTACGGCTTGGTTTCATCAGGCGGAGTCAGAACTGGAGCAGTGATCAATTTCTCTTTCAAAGTGTTGAAAGCAATATCACACTCCGGAGACCAAACGTACTTGACGTGCTTCTGAAGAAGATTTGAGAGAGGCTTGGCGATCTTAGAAAAGTTTTCAACGAATCTTCTGCAATAGCTTGCGAGACCGAGGAAACTGCGGAGTTGCTTTACGTTCTGAGGAGGTTCCCAATTCACAATTGCAGACACCTTCTCAGGATTCACGGAAATGCCCTTGGCAGAGATGATATGACCAAGATAAAGAACCTCATCGAGCCAAAATTCACACTTGGAGAACTTGGCGTAGAACTGATGTTCTCTGAGCTTGTCAAGAACCAAACGCAAGTGCTTGGCATGATCTTCCTTGTTCTTCGAGAAAACCAGAATGTCGTCGAGATAGACCAAAACGAAGTCATTGGTGTAGGGGCTAAAGATGAAGTTCGTCATGCGAGAGAACGTCGGAGGAGCGTTGGCGAGGCCAAAAGACATGACGGTGTATTCATATGAACCAAAGCTTGTTCTGAACGCCGTCTTGGGAATATCTTGCTCACGAATACGAATCTGATGATAACCCATACGGAGATCAAGCTTGGAGAATACTTGAGCACCCTTGAGTTGTTTGAACAGCTCATTGATGTTGGGAAGTGGGTATTTGTTCTTGATGGTCTTCTTGTTTACTGGACGGTAATCAACACAAAGTCGACTCGATCCATCCTTCTTCTTCACAAAAAGAACACCACAACCCCACGGAGAAGTACTAGGCCGGATGAGACCCAATCTTTCTTGCTCATCGAGTTGTTTCTTCAACTCCTTCAACTCTTCGGGGCCGAGCTTGTAGGGACGTTTGCACACAGGTTCCGTACCGGGCTCAAGTTCAATAACGAATTCAACTGGCCGGTGCGGAGGCATTCCTGGGAGCTCTTCTGGAAAGACGTCTTGATATTCGCAAACGACAGGAATTTGAGAGATGGCATCCAATTCACCCTTCTCATTGAGAGAAAACAACCGGATGGTATTATCCCGAGCGGCAAAGACAATGACATCCTCAGACGAATGAGTCAATTGAATCTGCCTGGCAGCACAGTCAAGATGTGCCTTGTGCTTAGAAAGCCAATCCATTCTGAGAATAAGATCAATATCCGAGTTACCGAGAACAATTGGGGAAGAAAGGAACTTGTAGTCACCCAATGTGATAGTAACCTCAGGGACGCAGGTGTTAGCTGTCATCTGCTTGCCCGGTGACACAATTTGCAAGGAACTTTGCAGATACTGATAATCACACTCATACTTTGATGCAAAAGGTTTGGAAATGAAGCAATGCGATGCACCCGTGTCAAAAAGAACTTTTGCAGGAACATCGTTAACAGGAAGGTTACCCATGATCACATCTGACGAGTCCTCTGCCTGAGCTGCATTCACCATATTGACCTTGGCGTGCTTGGGATTGTGCTTGACCACAGCTGTACTTGCCGATCTGACAGGAGGAGGAGGAGGAAGACGCCTCTGGTTGGTACACTTGTTGGCATAGTGACCCTTCTGTTGGCACTTGTTGCACGTGACCTCTGAAAGCGGACGGTGATACGGAGCACTCGGTCTTGGAGCTTGAGACGAAGCCTTGTTCTGAAAACCTGGGTTGGGTGGGTGGGAGAAACCACTGCCACCTTTACTCTTCTGCTGAAACGGCTGACGGAACGGAGGAGGAGGAAGCCAATACTTCTGCTGCTTGACCACTTGAGTAGAGGAAGACGGAGTAACATCTCTGGCACGCTTCCTGCAAGCATCACACCTCATCTGAGCAGCCTCTTGCTTCAGTGCCATGTTGTAGAACTCATCGTATCTCAACGGCTCAAAGAGGACAAGAGCGAGCTGAATTTCCTCACGAAGACCACCCCTGAACTGATAGATCATGCTCTTCTCATCAGGAACATCCTGCTTGGCAAAACGGGCGAGCTTCTGGAACAACTTGTTGTAGTCATAGACAAACAAAGAGCCTTGCTTCAGATTGCGGAATTCCTGATGCTTACTCTCAACCACACTTTGAGGGATGTGATGAGCGCGGAAATCTTGACGGAAATCATCCCAAGTGATCAAACGTCCACCTCTGGAATCCTTGTACTGCTGGAACCACTCTGCAGCCTGATCTTTGAGCTGGAAAGAAGCGAACTTGACGAAATCTTCAGGCCTGACGTTGCTGCATTCAAAATGCTTGCCCAGATCCACTAGCCAATCGTCAGCATCTGTAGCCTCAACACAACTGCTGAACGTCTTTGGGCCATTTGCGAGGAACTGGTTCAGAGTAGCAAAGTGGTGCTGATTATGGCCTTGATTCCCTTGACTGCCTTGATTGCGCTCTTGGAGAATTTGCATGATCAACTGTGTGTTTGCATTAGTAGCGGCCATCACAGCTTGCCATGCTTCCGGAGGAGGCGGAGGTGGAGGCGGATCAGGATTCGGAGTCGTGCGCGTTGGAGGAGCCATCCTGAAGAGGTTGACCACCATTAGCACATTGATAGACAACAATATAGAAGCTGAATCCAACGGAATGAAAATTGCAACATATAGTCTTCACATCCGAACAAAATGAACGAATGCATTCCTCTTCAAATGGTCACATATCCATAAATGAGAAGCCACGTAGAATTAAGGTAGAGAAATAAATCAACAAGGTACGGATCAAGAACGAATAATCGGTAAGAAATCCCAATCTCAAACCAATATCCGTGGAAGAAGAACTAGAGCTACTAGAATTCCCACCTATGAAACTCCCGAACCTTTCCGGTTATGCAATCAGGTGTTGGGGATACAGGGGAAGCATAATATCTCACCCAAACTAGCAAATCCTACATCCAGCTGTATCCATCCTTCAACACATAACCAAGAAAACTTCGGAAACCATCTACCTCAACCTTCGAAAAGCATCCGTTATACAAGTTATGGCGATACTCCCGAACTCCCGCCCCAGTACTGGGTGGCGTCGAGGTTATCTCACCAACGAACTGCATAAAAGAGATTTCCGATGTCGCACACATATCTCAAGTATACCGGAATTGCAACGATAAAATTGTGACGACAACACCTCGGAGCTCAACTCCCCGGGACACTGCCACAACCCCTAAAGACAGGAGGCACCAAGAACAATGTTCTCGTCACAAAACCATCGGAACAAATCCAAAATACTCGCGTGATCCTAAATTTTTTTTTGTGAAATCTGAGAAGAGAAGAGTCAAAACTCTACGTCAGGATGCCTTACCAGAGCGATGAGGAGACTGGGAAGTAAAAAGAATTCCTAAGCTCTCCGATATATAATTCCTAAGGACTCAAAACATTTTTCTAGACACAACTCGGCTGCTAAAAACGATCAAGCAATGGGGGCTCCTAAGGTCGGGGAAGGCTCTGATTACCAACTTGTAACGCCCTCGATGCGGCTATAGCTCCCACGTGTCGAGGCACGACTTAGAGGCATAACCGCATTGAAAGCAATGTCGCAAGTCAGGCAATCATTACAACATCCCATGTAATATATAATAAAAGGGGGAGATAACATAGTTGGCTTACACTCGCCACGTCACATCAGAGTACATAAATAACATCCATCAAACAAACACTCATGGCCCGACTACGGCGCCAAAATAGAAAAGAACCCAACGTGTGACAAGGTCCTGAATCGATAACCCCAACTAGGCACCACTACTGATCATCCGGAAAAGACACATAGTATCACTGAGAGTCCTCGTCGAACTCCCACTTGAGCTCGTAATCGTCAATTGGAGCAGAAACACCTGGACCTGCATCTGGAGTTGTAGCATCTGTGAGCCACAGGGACTCAGCAATCTCACACCCACGCGATCAAGACTATTTAAGCTCATAGGAATGGATAAGGCAAAATATGTGGAGCTGCAGCAAGCGACTAGGATATGTGGTGGCTAACTTATACGCAAAAGAGAGCGAGAAGAGAAGGCGAAGCACGAGCGAGAAGCTAAAGGAACATCCTGCGCAAGCATAACTCCAACACCATGTCCACTTCCCGGACTCTGCCGAGAAGGGGCCATCACGGTAACACACACGGTTGATTCATTTTAATTAAGTTTAATTCAAGTAATCTACAACCGGACATTAACAAATTCCCATCTGCCCATAACCGCGGGCACGGCTTTCGAAAGTTCAATCCCTGCAGGGGGGTCCCAACTTAGCCCATGACAAGCTCTCACGGTCAATGAAGGAATAGACCTCCACCCGAGACACACCGATCAGACTCGGCAACCCGGTACAACAAGACAATTCGACAGGTTAAAACAAGACCAGCAACACCACCCGAATGTGCCGACAAATCCCGATAGGAGCTGCACATATCTCTTTCTCAGGGCACACTCAGATGAGCGCTCCATACAACTAAAACCAAACCTCGAGTTTCCCCGAGGGGGCGCTGCATAGGACTCTAGTTTGGACCAACGCTCAGAGGAGCACTGGTCCGGGGGGGTAAAAATAAGATGACCTTCGGGCTCCGGAAACCCAAGGGAAAAAGAGGCTAGGTGGCAAATGGTAAAACCAATGTTGGGCATTGCTGGAAAAGCTTTAATCAAGGCGAACTATCAAGGGGTTCCCATTATAACCCAACCGCGTAAGGGACGCAACAATCCGGGAACATAACACCGATATGACGGAAACTAGGGCGGCAAGAGTGGAACAAAACACTAGGCGAGAGGCCGAGCCTTCCACCCTTTACCAAGTATATACATGCATTAAGACAACATAGCAACATAATGATATCCCAACAAGAAAATAAATGTTCCAACAAGGAACGGCTCCAATCTTCACCTGCAACAAACAACGCTATAAGAAGGGCTGAGCAAAGCGGTAACATAGCCAATCAACGGTTTGCTAGGACAATGGTGGGTTAGAGGATCAACATGGCAATTGGGAGGCTGACAAGCAAAAGGTAGGCATCGTAGCAGTGGCAAAGCAAAAGAGCGAGCAAACTAGCATAGCAAAGATAGTAGTGATTTCGAGGGTATGATCATCTTGCCTGCACAGTTGTCAGAGTTGACTGGATCCTCGCAAGCAAACTCAACGGGCTCCTCGGTAGCGAACTCGTCTCCCGGCTCTACCCAACAAGATAAACAAGCAACAAGGATACAATCAACCACGTGCAAGACCAAGCAATATGATGAAATGATGATATGCTATGCGGGATGCGATGCGGGATGCAAAATGCAAGATATGACAGGAAATGCATGAACCTGGCCTCAACATGGAAAACCAAGTGTGCCACTGGATAGAGGGGATGAAACCGCTTGAAAACGATATAAAGATCATTGGAATCGGAGCTACGGTTTGGAAATGGCAAGCGTTTTAAGATATGACACCGGTCTGCGATTTACAGCAAGTAGGCATCTAAATGCAACGAAATGAACATGCTATAGCCTCCAAACATGAAAACAAAATACATGGCAGTGATGTACACAAGATGGTTGACAAAACACTAGCACTGAGCCATAGGCAAATTCATCCATTAAGAGGTTCAAACAAGCATGGAAAAAATGAATATGCAAAACAGATTCCAGACAGTGAAATCAACACTAGTCTGAAATTTCAGATCACGATGCTCTCTTCGGAGCAGCAAAACAACATGATAGAAAACCTGAACATGACAAGTAAGAACATGGCATGGAGCTACTCAACAATCTTAACAAAACACCCAAAGTGACCTGGGGCCAAAAGGGTTCACAAAATACTCTACCGAGCTCACGAACATAGCTCGAACACAATCAGTTTTCAGACTTAGTGAAAACTGAGACATGCTGAAATTTAACTCACGAAGGCATGTAAACGAGCTCGATGCACTCACTACATTGCAAGTCATGGCAAGGAAAGCATATAACCAGCACGAAATCACAATGTGCTAGCTACACATGGCAAGGACGAAGGCATAGCATGCATGGAACACTAACGGTAGCATCGGCAAAATCGCAAACAAGTTGACGATCTGCCCAGATTAACAACGAAGCAAAAGTTGAGCTCGATTGAGTCAACCTAGAGAACTCCACATATGCCAACAAAGACATGGATGGATAGAGCATAACATAAATATCAAAACTCCCTTACTGATCATCCTCAAAAGAGGCATGGATCACTAGGAAACAAGCTGGACATATAGCATCATGAACTAAAATATCCCAGACTTAGTGAAAATCACTAAGTCCCTGAAATCTGCAATCTCAGGTACCTCTCTTCGCAAGCTTGCACAAGACAACACACACATCCTAAAAATGCATGGGTGGCACCTCTGGAAAGAAGACAAAATGCTTAACAATTCATCCCAAAGGGGCACAGGCATATCATGCACGAATTAAACATGG
The DNA here is from genome assembly GCF_018294505.1 of Triticum aestivum. Lineage (NCBI taxonomy): Eukaryota > Viridiplantae > Streptophyta > Magnoliopsida > Poales > Poaceae > Triticum > Triticum aestivum. The sequence continues at coordinate 162,842,645 of NC_057804.1, read as the reverse complement.
CAAAAATGACAAAAGTGCATGATGAACTAACGGATCTGCGATTTAACTCACGAAGCCTCCTTCTAACAGCATTTTGGGTATCAAGATGACCTCAAATGCAAATGATGCAATGGAATGAAATGATGTACATGTCGAGACGAAGATTTTGATATATCATACGCCCAAAACGGAGCTACGGTTGCGCCGGAGACACTGTAGCAGCCGGAGGAGCTCGTCGCCGGAGCCGGTGGAGGAGGGGAGGCCGGCGAGGCGGCGGGGAGAGGCCGGGGTGGCGCCGGGGAAGACCGGTGGCGGCGCCCGGCGGCGGTGGACGCGGCCCGCGCGCCGGCGGCCG
>NC_057804.1:162839489-162841958 GCF_018294505.1 Triticum aestivum | reverse complement strand
GGCCCGCGTCGGTGGCGGCGGCGAACTGGTCCCGCGGGGACACGTGGCGGCGGCGGGTTGGATGGCGGCGGCGGGCGGACGTTGTCCAGTCGGATCCGGACACGTCCGTCGGTGGCGGGGTTGATCTCTTTTTTTTAACTAGGGTTTCGGACGGGGGAAGAAGAGATCTGAATGGAGGGGGTATAAATAGGCATAAGTGGAGCTAGGAGAGTCCAAATGAGGTGCGGTTTTCGCCCACGCGATCGTGATAGAACGCTCTAGGACATGGAGCAGAGTTTGGTGGGTTTTGGTCCAAATTTGGAGGGGTGTTGGGCTGCAACACACACGAGGCCTTTTCGGTCCCTCGGTTAACCGTTGGAGTATCAAACGAAGTCCAAATGATACAAAACTTGACAGGCGGTCTACCGGTAGTAAACCAAGGCCGCTTGGCAAGTCTCGGTCCAATCCGGAAATGTTTAATCCCCACACACGAAAGAAAGCTAGAAATGGCCACCGGAGGAGAACGAAGCGCCGGAATGCAAAACGGACAACGGGGAAAATGCTCGAATTCATGAGATGAACATGTATGCAAATGCAATGCACGTGACGACATGATAAGAGATGCACGAAAAAGAAAAACAACACACGGAGACACATACCCAAACCCGAGAAATAAATATAACTTAGCGCCGGAGACGGCAAGAGTGGATACAAATATGGAAAGTATATCTGGGGCGTTACACCCTTCTTCCTCAACTCTGGCCACCTCCGTCCGCCTCGGGCTCCGGCAACGTTCTCTTCGGTGAGAACTCCTCCGCCGCCCTACTCTCGCCCGTAGCCTCGTACCACCTCTAGGAGTCTAACCCCCACTCCAATTTGATTCTAGCAGCTCTCTCCGACAAGGCCCACGACCACCCGAACCGCCGTCTGCCGGAGCAAGGGCCGCCGTCGACACAGCGCTCGCCGGCGACCACCACCACCACCCACAGACGCGGAAGGACATGCTGATCACAGAGGTACCACCCGATCACCCAGCCGCTCTCGGGCGCCGTCGCGCCCTATTTCCCTCGTTTGAATATTCAAACCTGACGGGTGGAGCCCGCCTGTCAGCCTCTCAGTCTTTTTCTTTTAAATGAACCGTTTTCTGGGTTTTTTCTGCTAAACCCCCTGGGAGTTTTCTGTTTCATTATAGAAAGGTCCCTGGATCAAAACCCTTATATCTTTTAAACAGAACAGTATTTCTGGTTGATTCTTTTTCTGTTCTCTTTAAAATTTTGTCTACTTTTTTATCAGATTTATTTGAAAATTATTTGGTATACTTTTTGTGCACCTCGCGGTATTTACATTACATGCGTATTTTTCTTATACCATAGATTCCGGAGGAAGTGACGGAGCCGCAAACTTCACCCAGTTAGACTCCGACTACTCCGAACCAGGCAAGCATGTTTGAACTCTTGATATGATGAAGTGTTTTTGAAATGTTTGCATCTTAGGAGTTTCATGGCATGTTTATGAGCATTTCTTTAAATGTTATATTTCATGCACAGAAGTGGAAAGTAAGTTTCGGAAAGCCATATGTTGTTGGATACATATTGGCATGGCCATGAGATGGCATGAGGATGGGTAAGATGTCAGTGTTGTGACATGCCAGTCTTATGCCAGTCCATTTGACATCAGTGTCATCATGAATCAAATCACATTCCCATTCATTTCCATTCCTGTACTGCCACATGTTTTCCGCAAGGAATATGGCTTAGTAAGTTGCAACCGTTTTCCTGGTACACAGCAAGTAGAGAGGCCGGGATGAGGGTTCCATGGCCCTGGATTAAAGCCCGTCATCCGGTCAGGGGGCATGGTTGTTTCTGGTTCGGACCGAGAGGGGGGCACCCCTTAGAGCGCGCGTATAGAAATTTGATCCCATGCTATTCGAGGTTGGGACCTCCCCGTCACAAAGTTTTTTCTTAGACGTTGTCTAGGGTGATTCCTGGCATCGTGAGGTAGAATGGGTGTGTACTAGTTAAATGTGTTTCTACCGAAATACCGTGAACGGAACTAGTCCTTCATGACTACGGAAATCCGTTGGCTGTGGTCAGTCAGTACAAACTCTGCAGAGTCACAAATCCTTCAAATCATCTTGTACTTGTCCAAGTACTGTATTCATCTTATCTTGTCAGATATCAGTCTCAGTGACAAAACTCCGGTGGAATACATGTGTGTAAAATCCGGTTAAAAGTTTATTCTTGTGGATGGACTAACCTTGTTATTTACATTTGTTTTAAGCCCTGTCTGTGATGTCGCTCAGACGTCCGACGGTGGCATACTTGTTATTTACTTTTATTATAGGCCCTTTCTATGATGTCGCTCCGACGTCCGACTGTGGTATTTCTTTTATAAGCCCTTTCTGTGATGTCGCTCCGACGTCCGCCTGTGGCATTTCTTTTATAAGCACTTTCGGTGATGTCGCTCCGACGTCCGACTGTGGCATTTCTT
>NC_057804.1:162825855-162839254 GCF_018294505.1 Triticum aestivum | reverse complement strand
CTGTGATGTCGCTTAGACGTCCGACTGTGGTATTTCTTTTCAAGCCCTTTCTGCGATGTCGCTCAGACGTCCGACTGTGGCATTTCTTTTCAAGCCCTTTCTGCGATGTCGCTCAGACGTCCGACTGTGGTATTTCTTTTACAAGCCCTTTCTGTGATGTCGCTCAGACGTCCGACTATGGCACTTCTTTTACAAGCCCTTTATGTGGTGTCGCTTAGACGCCCGACTGAGGCATGAACTTTATTTGTTTGCCTTTCGAGGTGTCGCTCCAGACACCCGATCGGTTTTCAGTTATTTGTTTTATTTATCAAGTCATGCAAAATATTATTATTGGGATGAGCATCATTATTTTTGTTCATGACGCATTCATGCATACATTTATTATATCTTTTGTCCGAACTGTCTTGCGAGTACTTTCAAAGTACTCACCTGGCTTGTTGATTTGGCCAAATGTTGATGAAGGCGATCTCATGGATGAAGAGTTCTATAGCGAGTCCGACGCCTAGAGGAGTCCCAGTCAGTCCCGTGCGATCCTGTCTTGGTCATTGTTTCATATCCGCTTCCGCCACCCCCGAGTAAATTCATCGGGCCTCACCTCGATGCTCGATGAGCTGCCAGTTAGGAGCCAATTTATCCACCACCACTTTTTATCTCGAGCTAGTAGCATGTCACCACACCCATGTACCATAACCGCCCTTATGTAAGATATTGGCGAGTTTGTAATAAATTGTTGAGCAGCCTCAGCTCAATCCTGTAATATAATTATGCTACTGGTCTTCTGTTTATCAAGTATTTGTCTACTAGTGAGGATAACTTTTCCTATACTGGGAACTAAAGATCGATTTCTCAATAAGCAATTTATTGAAAAAGTCGGTCGTGACATAAACTCTGACCGTTGGTGCGTCGGTGAGGTAGAGAAGCAGCAGGGGGCCGGCCACGGCGCTGGCGCTGCGCATGCGAGCGCAACGCCTGTTGGTGCGGCGAGCGAGCGTGACCAGTGCGGGGCCATGGGTGACGACGTGGCGGATGTGGCAAAGACGGCCCGTGCGCGCGGGACGGCGATGAGCAGGCACGATGGACGAGTGAGCGGGGCAGAGAAGAGGGAGGCAGGGGCCTCTCCGCGAGTTGCAGGGAACGGGGCAGCGGGGCGTGAGGAGGAGGTCGGAGACAGCGGGACGGAGAGGAGGATGGCCGGCGAGGTTTCTTTGGGTGGTGAGGTGGTTGACGCAGTGATGGGAGGCCTTCGGGCGGCGTCCGACTGGGTTCGGCGGGGTCGAGGGCATGCCCTGGTCTCGATCCAGATCGAGGGGGGAGAGAGGAGCGAGTGGGGGTGGGGGCGACGAGGGTTAGGGTTTCAGGAGGGAGTGGGGATAAGGGAGTGGGTGTGGGCTGGCCGGCTGGGCCTGGTGGGTCGGTTGGGCCGAGCCCAAAGAGAGGGGGTTTTGCTTTTCTTTTTTTTTGTTTTGTTTTCTATTTTGTCCTTTTTCCTTTTTCTTTATTTTCTTTCCTGTTTTCTTTTAGTTACATTTTATTTAGTTTTAGTAGAGTATAAATGTTGTAACTAGTTTAGTATATATAATAATGCCACATTCCGAACATTTTAGTTTTGTTGTGTGAAAACCTTTGACGTTTGTTAAAAATCCAAATTTGAATTTGAATAGTTTTGATCCAACACGAGAGTAGCAACAGTAACCGGGGTGATGTTGTGTCAGTGTACTAGAGTAGGGGTACCCTAGTATCCCGAACTTGTGCACGGGCAGTTGCAGCGCCGCGCGGCAAGGCTTGCCGGACGACCGCCAGAGTCCTCCGTGGGTTCCTTTGGAGCCATTCAAGAACAAAGCATTCAAGATGAAGAGACAAGGCCCCGGCAAGAGGATCTTGCCGGGAAGAGACAAGGCCCCGGCAAGAGGAGCTTGCCGGGAAGGCCAACCACGGCACTTCAAGAAACTTGCCACGATGCACCGCACGTCCCGGCAAGGTCCGGTGAGCGACAAGCTTCTGGACTCGACAAGACGACGACCCCGACAAGGTACTCGCCGGCGGCCCGCTGTACCCACGCTCCAGGCACCCACCCGCGTGTCGCCATGAGGCTTCCTCAGGGGCGCGTGGCGGGAGCCTGTGCAGCCAGGGGTACGCGGTGGCAAGCGGAGATGAAGAGAAGGCCATCGTGGCAAACGGTGGCGCTCCTAACGGTCACTTTTTGCACTGTTTAGGCAACTCAAACGGGCATTCAATGACCTTGTCCCCTGCCGTCAGAGTTAGGTAGGGTGCACTGTGTCCACAGTAGCGGTAGCTGCACCTACCGCATCCTTTTCCATTTTTACCCTTCTAGTCTACGTTGCCACCTGTCGGTGACCCCTTGAAAGTATAAAAGGAGGCCCAAGCGCAACGTAGAAGGGGTTCGGCCCATTCAAAACATCAGAAACACTCTCACGCTCGGTCTGGCAGCGTCCATCACTCCTGAGCAAGAATTCAATACACACAAACAAGCAGCAGTAGGGTTTTACGCATCAGTGCGGCCTGAAGCTGGGTAAAAACTGCTCGTGTGTACTGCCTCGATCCGCTCTTTGCGCGGCCTCCGCCCCCCTCCGAACCGAAAGGGGCCCGATCCCCATAGGTGTTGGTGGATCAGTTTCCCCGACATCTTTGGCGCGCCAGGTAGGGGGCGTCGAGATTGTGCGAACCCGATCCGGCGTGCACGCGAGCTAAATCTTCATCGTCTTCATCGACATGCCACCGAAGAAGAAGGATTCGGAGGCAGTTGTTCCGTCTGCGTCGCTTTCACCGCCTCCGGAGCAAACCGGTGGTGGAGTGGACGCCGGCGGAAGAATGGGCGTCGACGAGGGAGCCCTCAGTGCGGCCAAGTCCAAGGACAAGGCGGCACAGACCTCGGCGTCCATGCGTGCACTGCACCCCTCTCAGGAGGCGCGGGACCAGCAGCGTCATGGTGTTCGCAGCGCCATACGTCCACTGGGCCAAGATCAAGCTGGTGGTTCTCGTGGCGCTCAAGACCAACATGCACGTCAACATGCTGGCTCGAGCGAAGTACGGTTGCCTGGACGGGGCACTGCTCCTTCTAACGTGGTTAGGAGTCCGAGCATGCCCCACTCCTCGCACCGTTCACCTCCGCCGCCCACCACTCCAGCAGAAGCCTTGGCGCGAGCTCAACTGCTCCTAGACTATCCTCCGACGGCGGACAAGACCGACGAATGGAGGGCCACTATCCAGAGCCTCATCGGCTTCGCCAACGGCGACACTGCGCGGCAACCAAGCACCTCGTTGCCGCGGCAGGACAGCCGGACGCGAGCCAGTGGCAACAAGACCGAGGGAGGTGCGACTTCCATGCACTCTCCACTATGAAGGCCAAAATCGCCGACTCGCCGGGTCCACCCCGACAGCGGCTCCACCGCGTCGTCGGACCCACGAGCTCGTCGCGACCAGCGCCAAGTTCTCCATGAACGACAACAAGAAGACGCTCGAACCCGCATCGAGCGCCGAAGAGAAGCGCGACGTCAATCCGACAAGCGCGCTGGGCCCTCTGTTGACATGCATGCGCCAGGGGAACCAGGCGATCTGCCGTACGCGGTAGGTTGTCCTGCGTTCACCCGTGAGCTGCGGCAAGTCCAGTGGCCCAGCACAAAGAATTTCAAACCAGACGTACCAGAGAAGTACGACGGCAAGACGCATCCGTCGGAGTTTCTCAGCATCTACACCATCGCGGTGCAGGCTGCCGGGGGACGGGACGACAAGATTCTTGCCAACTACTTCCCGCTGGTACTCAAGCCCAACGCCAGGTCCTGGCTCATGCACTTGCCGGACAATTCCATCTCCTCTTGGGCAGATTTATGCCATCAGTTTGTCGACGCCTTTACAGGCGGCCACAAGCCACATGGCCAAGAGAGCGATCTTCATCTGCTCGCCCAGAAGGAAGGAGAGCCACTGCGCAAGTACATTCAGAGATTCAGCCATGTACAGCACAACATCCCAGACGTCCACACCGCCATGATCATCAGCGCGTTCCATCAGAACGTGCGAAACCGAAGGATGAGGGAGGAGATGGCGGTGTGTAAGATCAGAGACGTCAGCAAGCTTTACGCCCTGGTCGACAAGTGTGCATGCGCTGAAGAGGGGAGGAGGATCCCCGGAGAGAGTACGGGAGCAGGAGGATCCGACAGTGAGGATGCCGCCCCGACAAGGAAAGGACGGCGGCGGAACAACAGAAGGAAGAAGGGCAAGGAAGTGCTAGCTGTCGAGCAGACCGGCAACGGAGGTGGCGCCAAGGAAGCTAAAGCTGGTGGCTCCGACAAGGAGGCCCAGCCTATGGCGGCCGCCGACAAGCAGGGACAGCTCCGGCAAGCAGTATTGTAAGATTCACCGCACCAAGGGTCACGATCTCCAGAACTGCAAGAAAGTCGAACAGCTTGTTGAGCAACAGAAAGCTGAGTACGAGCGGCGTGACAAGGAGAAGGCCCAGGAAGGAACTGGTGGATCCGGCAAGAAACGTCCCGGCCGAGGGGGACGCCGCGGCAAGGCCAAGCAGCGGCAAGGACACAGACCTCCCCGCGGCCGCGACAAGGATGAAGATGACGACGACGATGAAGACATGGATGATGACGAGGCCGACGAGCAGGAATTTCAGAAAGCCACAGAGGTCTTGTGCGTTGACGGTGGCGCCTCTCTGCATACTTCGCACCGCCAACTCAAGCAGTGGATGCGGGAAGTGAATGCAACAGAGCCATCCATAGAGTCACGCAAGCCCCTGAAATGGTCCAGCGCACCTATCGTCTTCGACATTGAGGACCACCCTGATCGCGTAACTGCGGTCGGGTGTTTGCCGATGTTGGTTTCTCCAACTATCCGCAATCTCAAGGTCACGAAGATTCTAGTTGACGGTGGGGCTGGCTTGAACCTGATATCCTCCGTGGTCCTCCAGAAACTTCAGATCCATAACAGCGAGCTCGAGGAGACCGACACATTCCAAGGAATCAGCCCGGGAACAAGCAAGCCAAAGGGAAAGATCACGCTGCCGGTCACATTTGGCAGCGAGCTGAAATTCAGGACTGAGAGGGTCACGTTTGACGTTGCTGACTTTCCATTACCTTACAATGGAAATCTTGGCCGTCCGGCACTCGCCAAGTTCATGGCAGCATCTCACTATGCGTACAACATACTGAAAATGCCAGGCCCAATAAGTGCCATCTCTGTCCCTGGCGACAAGTAGGATGCTCTTATCTGTGCCGACAAGATCTATCGGGAAGCGGCAGCCGCAGCAGAGCGCAAGACACTTGCCGCTGAAGCTCCCGGAGGGAAGAAGAAGACCAAGTCCGGCAAGAGCTCTGATGCCTACTCCGGCAAGCACACCTCTTCGGAGTGCTGCGCTACCGTCGAGGACGCACCATCGAGCTCCACCGGCAAGTGTAAGAAGGCAATGGCAGCTCCACCTGAGACTAAGAAGGTGTCCGCCAAGGAGGATGGCACTGGTGGTACCTTCACCATCGGCGCCACCCTTGACCCCAAATAGGAAAGCGCGCTCATTGCTTTCCTGCGGGCGAATCTCGACGTGTTTGCATGGCAACCGTCTGATATCCCCGGTGTTCCCAGGAAAGTAATCAAGCACCACCTTGCCGTCTGTCGTCATGTGCGGCCCGTCAAGCAGAGAGTCAGGAAGCAGGCAGTGGAGCGCCAAGAGTTCATCGCAGAAGAAATCAAGAAGTTGGAAGCAGCAGGCCTTGTCAGAGGAGTGCTCCATCCCACGTGGTTGGCCAATCCTGTTGTTGTGCGCAAGGCTAACGGAAAATGGAGACTTTGTATTGACTTCACTGATGTTAATAAAGCTTGTCCCAAAGACCCATTTCCCTTGCCGCGTATTGACCAGATTGTTGACTCCACAGCCGGATGTGATTTGCTTTCATTTCTTGATGCATACTCAGGATACCATCAGATCTTCATGGCAGAAGAGGATGAAGAGAAAACCGCATTTATCACCCCATGTGGCACATACTGCTTCATACGGATGCCTTTCGGTTTGAAGAATGCTGGATCAACATTCGCAAGGGTAGTCCACCGTGCTTTTAAGCCGCAAATGCACAGAAATGTGGAAGCCTACATGGATGATATAGTGGTCAAGAGCAAAAACAAGGCTACTCTGATTCAAGATCTGGATGAAACTTTTGCAAATATGCGCAGGATCAACCTCAAGCTCAATCCCGAGAAGTGCGTGTTCGGAGTCCCTTCCGGCAAGCTTCTCGGGTTCTTTGTGTCACAGCGGGGGATTGAAGCAAATCTCGACAAGATCAAAGCCATCGAGCAGATTGAAGCACCAAACCGCGTCAAGGATGTACGAAAGCTTGCCGGTTGCGTGGCTGCTCTCAGCAGATTTATCTCTAAGTCCGCAGAGCGCGCCTTGCCATTTTTCAAAATATTGAAAAAGGCAGGTTCGATGAAATGGACTCCAGAAGCGGAGGCCGCGCTACAGGACTTGAAGAGGTACCTGTCCTCCACTCCAATACTTGTCGCACCTAAGCCACAAGAGAAGTTGCTGCTATATGTGGCAGCAACCAATCAAGTGGTTAGTGCTGCGTTAGTAGCGGAGAGGGAGGCGGACGATGAGCCAGCAACCACGGCAAGTGAATCCAGCGACAAGCTGGGGGCTTCTCCGACAAGCTCTGGCCCCGACAAAGTTGAGTCTGCGCAGGCATGCAAGGAGGTGCAGAGGAAAATGGTGCAGCGCCCAGTTTACTTTGTCAGTTCCCTTCTACAGGGGGCTAGATCAAGGTATTCTGGCGTACAGAAATTGCTTTTCGGCCTTCTCATGGCCTCGAGAAAGCTGCGCCATTACTTCCAGGCACATGAGATAACAGTTGTCACTCGCTTTCCGTTGAAGAGGATACTGCAAAATCCAGAAGCAACCGGCAGGATTGTCGAGTGGGCACTGGAATTGTCAAGCTTTGGCCTCAAGTTTGAGAGTACTTCCACTATACAAAGCAGAGCATTGGCAGAATTCATAGCGGAATGGACGCCGACACCAGACGAAGAAACTCCAGAAACAAGCATCCCCGTCAAAGAGGCAAGCAAAGAGTGGCTGATGTACTTTGACGGTGCCTTCTCGCTGCAAGGCGTCGGCGCAGGCGTGCTGCTTATCGCACCCACCGGAGAGCACCTCAAGTACGTAGTTTAGATGCATTTTCCCAAGAAGCAAGCAATGAACAATACCGCAGAGTATGAAGGTTTGCTTGCCGGACTCAGAATCGCGGCAGACCTTGGGATCAACAAGCTCATTGTCAGGGGTGACTCGCAGTTGGTCGTCCGCCAAGTAAACAAAAGCTATCAGAGTCCGTTGATGGAAGCATATGTTGATGAAGTAAGGAAGCTAGAAGCACACTTTGACGGCCTGCAAATGGAACACGTTCCACGAGCTCAGAACGATATTGCTGATGGCCTGTCAAAGTGCGCAGCACTAAAGTTACCTGTGGAACCAGGGATTTTTGTGCTCAAGCTGACTCACCCATCCGTAACACCGTCGACTGGACAGAGAAAGAAGAGGAAGTTGGTTTCTGATGACAACTTTCCGGCACAGCTTCCCGAAGCCGCCGCCATGAAGGTCCCCAAGATCGACGCCAAGAGTGCTGAGGAGCAGTCTGCTCCGGCGAACCTCTTGGTTTGTTCCGTTGAAGCAGACGCTCCCGACAAGTTTTGCTCCGACAAGCTTGCCGGGGAATATCACGCTCCGGCCGAACTGCAGGTTCTTGCAGTAGAAGCGGATGTTCCCACAGCAACAGATATGCCTTTAGCCCTTGTTGTCGAGCCGCAAGCTCCAGCATGGGCGCAGCAGATCATCCATTTCCTTCAGACAGGAGAGCTTCCCGAAGATCAAGAAGAAGCGGAAAGAGTAGCCCGGCAGTCAAGTATGTACAAGTTTGTCGACAACACACTGTACAGAATAAGACTCAACAGTGTGAAATTGAAGTGCATTCGCCGGGAAGATGGACAACAGCTGTTGGCAGAGATACATGGAGGCATATGTGGTCACCACATTGGCGCAAGAGCACTTGCCGGCAAAGCATTCCGACAAGTTTTCTTCTGGCCGACAGCCCTCCAGGATGCAACTGCACAAGTAACCAAGTGTGAAGCGTGCCAGTTCCATTCCAAACAGATACACCAGCCAGCTCAAGCTCTCCAGACGATCCCTTTATCCTGGCCATTTTCGGTCTGGGGGCTCGACATCCTCGGCCCCTTTCCCCGAGCTGTCGGGGGCTTTGAGTTCTTGTACGTCGCCATCGACAAGTTCACAAAGTGGCCGGAAGTGGAACCAGTGAGGAAGGTGACAGCACAGTCAGCAGCCAAGTTCTTCAGGTCGATTGTTTGCCGTTTCGGGATCCCTAACAGGATCATCACCGACAACGGCACGCAATTTACGAGCCGCACCTTCATGCAGTACGTCCAAGATCTTGGTGCCAAGGTCCGCTTCGCTTCTATTGCTCATCCGAGAAGCAACGGTCAAGCGGAGAGGGCAAATGCTGAAGTGCTGCGAGGCCTCAAGACCAGAACTTTCGACAGGCTTCACAAGTGCGGAAGAAACTGGATCGAGGAGCTGTCGGTGGTTCTTTGGTCGATCAGGACGACGCCAAATCGAGCCACTAGCCAGACACCCTTCGCTCTAGTCTACGGAGCAGAGGCAGTTCTCCCCACGGAACTCGTTTACGGGTCACCTCGAGTGCTCGCTTATGATGAGCTCGAGCAAGAGCAGTTGCGCCAAGATGACGCGCTGCTCCTTGAGGAAGACCGTCTTCAGGCTGCTGTGCGAGTCGCTCGCTACCAGCAAGCTTTGCGTCGCTACGATAGCCGCAAAGTTAAAGCCAGGAGCTTCGAGGAAGGCGACCTTGTTCTTCGGCGTGTTCAGTCCGCCAAGAATTCCAACAAGTTGACGCCGAAGTGGGAAGGCCCTTATCGGGTGAAACGAGTCACTAGGCCCGGCGGTGTCCGCCTTGAGACCGAAGATGGCATTCTGGTGAGCAACTCCTGGAACATTGAACATCTTCGTAAGTTTTACCCCGTGCACCAGTAAAGTTCATGTGCCCCGCACATCTTGTCAGTTTTTTTATGCTATAATCCTTTTTCGCATATGTTATCAGACACTTTGTGCAGCACCAGACCCCGGTAAGCGATAACGAGCCCAAGGCTCCATATCATTACTTTATTTCTCTGTTTCTTTCTCAAAAGAAGGAAGGTTCCCTCGCCCACAAGGTTTACCGGGGGGAAGGAGAAGATAATGGTGTGGACCAGGCCGTTCAAGAAAGTTTCTCCTTGCCGGGAAGCAGACGACAGAAAAGCTAAGTTGCTAAAGTTTGAGCAATCAGTTTTTTAAGTTTTTGAGTTATTTTCCTTGAACGACCGTGCTTTGTATGGAAAACCTGTGCGCGGAGGAACCAACTCGTAGCTAGCTGCGCCCTTACATTGTTTCGAGTCCGCTCAACAACTTAAGTGAGCTGCAACTAGTTGCGACAAGGTTGCTTGTCGGTAGCGACCCCGCCAGCAGGCTGCTGAAGTTCCGCACTCAGCGCTCGCGGCAAGGGTGCCTGCACCGGCAAGTTTCCCTAGAAAGCGTAGGGCAGAACCATACAAAGCCAAGAGTTGAGTAAATGAAGTAACACAGCAATTTTTTGCCTAAGATAGAGTTATATTACAAAAATAACTTGTCACGCCTCTAATAAAGTGTTCCCATGACATGACTGGCAGCGACAACAAAAGAAGAAAACGGACGGCCTAATCTACGCGACCGCCGTCAACCCTTTTGACCTCGTTCACCCTGTCCACAATGGGTGCGACGAGGGCCTTAAGTGCATCAAGATCAGCGTCCGCCGGCAGCCTCTTGAGGACGTTGGTGAGGTTGAGGCCCGGATTGCGGAAAGCCACCTTCACCAGCACTTTCTCCAGAACTCCAGCACAAATCGAGCGTGACTCGTCGGCCAACTGCTTTGGGATCCGTTCCCGGAGTTGCTGGAGCACCGCCGCCATGCCTTTGAAGAACAGAGTGAGCTTGGCGCTGGGTTGGAGGTTCTCGTCGGAGGAGTACCCGAAGCCTTCCACCCCCAATTGCACCAGCTCCTCTTTGATGACTGCAGCAATGTTCATGAGGCCCTCCGTCCAGAGTGCCACAGTATCTCTGAGAAGATTCAGGGTTTCGGCGGCCCTCGCTAGCAGTGCCTCGTTGGCCTTGATGTCCTTCTTCAAGTCCGCCTCCCGTTTCTTGGCGCCGTCCAACGTCTTCGTCAGGGTGGCCAGCTTCAGCTCCAGATCAGCATTGGAATTCTTGGCGGCGCGCAGCTCTTTGCCCTTCTCGAAGAGTTGGCCCTGCAGCTCACCGTGGGCAAGGGCGTCCTTCTCGCGCTCCAGCTTGAGCGCGGCAAGCTCTTCGCCACCCACTTTCAGATCAGCCTCCAGCCGCGCCACCTTTACTTCCAATTCCTTCTTGGCGGTCTCGGCAGCCGCAGCCGCATCCTTTGCCTCTTGGAGCGACCCGCCAAGTGCCCGTTCGCGCGCGGCAAGCTCCTCCTTGTGGCTATCGAGGTTCACTTTCCGCTGAGCCAGCTCGCCTTCTCGCGCGTACAGCTTCTCGCCGGTGAGTCGCTGCTGCTCTTCAGCTTCGGCCTTCTCGAGGAGGAAGGCCTTCTGCTCTTCAGCAAGCTGCTCCCGCTCCTCCGCCAAGGCCCGGAGAACTTCCTGGCGAAAACCCCGGAGCTCCTCTGCGCGCTTCTCTATATCCACGCTCGCTTTCGCGACGAGCGCTTCCCGGGACTCCAACTTGACTTGACGTGCGCGATAGAGCACCAGCAGCCTCCGCAGCAGCCGCTCCTCCTCGGGCTCGTCACTGCTGCTTCCCGGCGCGTCAACGATCGACAACCCGGCGGAGGCGAGCACCTCCCCATCCAAAACTTCTCTTTCCACCGGTGCCTTGCAGCTTGATGCCCAAGGGAGCTTGATGAAGATGCCCTCGCCAGCCTTCAGATAGGCGCCGGGCTGGGGCTCCTCGGAGCCTGACGCTGTGGCAGCGGCGGAGGGATCGATGGTCGGTGCAGCGCCTGACGCTCCTGCGGCCTCAGGGCCGTCAGTGCGATCGCCAGATCCCCCGCCAGCTTCCTCGGCGGCAGCCTTGGCGGCCTCTTCACCGGCAGGCACATCCGCACCAGCTCCGTCTTCGGCGGCCGCGGCATCATCAGTGTTGCCGCGCGCGTCCTCTCCGCCACCCGCCTCGGTCTCCATCGGATCCGCGGAGGGTGGACCTGACGACCGGAGAAGAATGAGAAGTCAAACAAGCACTCAAGAAGAAAAATCAGCAGAAGAATACAAAGAAAGTTTCGGGCAGGAAGGATTACCTGTGATGGGATCCGCTGTCATAAGCTCCACCACCGGCGGATCCTTAGCACTGTCCCTTGCCGGAGACTCCTCCCTTGCCGGAGGCTCCTCCCTTACCGGAGAACGCTCCCTTGCCGGGGAGTCTGCCCTTGGTGGCGTAGTCGAAGCAGACGACGAGTCGGAGGTGATCACCACGCCCTCCTGATGAAGCTGTTCTGCTCCTGCACAAACAAACTAGTGATCAGATGCCAACAAAAGAAAAGAGCAACCACGTGCACCCAGAAGCAGAAAGTAAACCATATGCTTACGCTGGGCGCTGCGCTGGGGGCTGCTCTGCGAAGTGATGGCCGGATCCGGCAAGGTGGTCTCGGGCGCGCCTCCTGTCGTCGCAGTGGGCTCGTCCTCGATGATCACCACCTGAGCCTTGGCCCTCTTCGCCGCCCTCTGGGCCAGAGTCCTGAAAAGGGAGAGTCCAGGGTGGGTCAGATCAGATGCAAGACAGGAATGGCAAGTTGAAGAACTACAAGAACAACAAGGGAATCTTACTCTTCTTCCTCTTCCTCGTCGGAGCTGAGCGCGGAGAGGTCGAAGTTCGGCCCACCTCCGGCGCGACGAGGTGGAGGGGTGGGATCCCTTGGCCACTTGGCGGGGACTTCAGCGCCAGCCCGAGATGACCCCGCCCCAGTTGCCACTGCGGCGGGAGGCGCACCCGCGGCAACCGTACTTGCCGCGGCGGAACGCGTCGCGCGGCGCTGCGGCTGTTGACCAGCTTGCCGCCCTGCTGCGTCCCCGATCCTGCGGAGGCGCCTTCTTGGCTGCACTGGGGGCTGCGTTCCGGGCCGTGTTCCCGGCAAGCTCCTCGGAGATGGCGGGCCGCTTGCACCCTCGGCGGGCTCACTCAACTCGGCGTCGGGCGCGGCAAGCTCTTCTTCGTCTTCGGGCCACTCCCGCTCAGCAAGACTCATCGCCGATGCCGCATCCGCTTCCTCCACCGTGAACCCAAATTGACCCGCGGCTGCGGCTGCCGCCGCCTCTTCCGCCCTGGTGGCGATGCGTTCCATCTCTTGATCGGTGGTGTCGCGGGTGAGGAGCTTCTTGTCGTCAGCATTGACCGCTACTTCCACTAGGCTGTCGAAGAACTGCTGCACAACATCTCCGGCACGCTCTTGCCAAGTTGGAGCGATCCCGTCCGAATCACACAACGGCATCATGGCGCAGATGCGGTCGCGCGAGGAGTTGTTGCACAGAGGAACGACGCCTGCCGGCAACCTGAACCACTCGAGATGCTGTGGGTCGTGCTTCAATATCTCCTTGAGTATCCCGTCCGACTCTATGATGGTGAAATTGAAGTTGAGGCTGGGGCGCAACCTCATGATATTTGCCGGGCCTCCAAATTCCCAGGTGGGTCTCCCCCTCGCCTGCAGAGGGGCGATGCGCCGGCGAAGGAAATCTGCGCCGACAGCTCCTACAGTCAGCCCGGCAAGCCTGAGACGCAAGATCCGAGTGGTGGCGATCTTCAGCTTGTCGTCGTCCACGGACAAAGCGCTCCAGTCATTGCCACGCACTGCTGGGGCTTGGCGCAGGGCGGTGAACGGCTGCGGGCTCTCTTCTACAACCCAGCACCAATCTGCTCTCCACTCGTCCCACTTGCTGCGGAGCTCCCCCTCCAGATAGGTCTCCTTCTTGCCGGCCCGCGAGATCCAGGCGATCCCGCCGGCAAGAGGTTCCCCTCTCTCGACACGAGGCATAAAGAAATGGCGGAAGAGAGCTACGTTGGGGTGGACTCCGACAAAGTTTTCGCATAGATGGGCAAAAACTGCCATGGTCAGAACGGCGTTGGGGGTGAAGTCAAGGAGGTGGAGTCCATAGGTGTTCATGACGTCGCAAAAGAAATCAGAGAATGGCGGGCAGAGCCCGCAGTAGAAGAACACGGCGAAGAAAGGATATCCGCCAACTGGAGCTGCTTGCGAGGCGACGGCGGAGAGTACCTTCGTGTGCGGATGCGCCCGCGTCTCCGTCGACCAGAAGAGATAGTACCACTCCCTCA